>NW_020885011.1:618627-689425 GCF_003945725.1 Corapipo altera | reverse complement strand
GGATCGGGAGACCCGCGGAGCCGGGCACCGGGATCGGGAGACCCGCGCATCGGGGCGTGGGGCGCCGCGGGATCCGCACAGGCGGGCACCGGGAGCCGCTGCCCGGCGGTAACAGCCTGTCCCTCTGCTCGCCCCTTGTAGCAGTTCAGCAGGATGAACTCCTCCAGCCAGACCAACAACCTGAAGGACATCCTGCAAAATAAGATCGACGACCTGGAGAAGCAGGTGCTGTCGCGGGTGAACAGCCTGGAGGAGGGCAAGCTCAGCCCCCGCAACGAGTCTGAGGAGCGCGGCAAGATCGAGAGCACCCTCACCTCGCTGCACCAGCGCATCAGCGACCTGGAGAAAGGTACCGGGCGCTGCCCACCCACCCCCGCCCGCCGCGGGACCCCCGGGCCGCCTTCCGGAGCTCCCCCCGCCGCCGGGGACCGGGCGCTGCCGGCTGATGCGGAGCCGCTCCCGCGGGCGGCTCTGCCGAGCTGTCCCATTTCCCACCCCCGGAGCGGCCCCTCGCCCCCAGCTTTGCTTTCCCTCTGGCAGGGGTTGGAACTGGCCGGTCTCTTAGTTCCCTCCCAACCCAAACCGTTATCGGGTTGGGGCAGCCGGTGCCCGCGGGCTCTGCAGCCGGGGATGCTCCGGCCTCTGCCCGCCCCGGGGATTAGGGAGCCGCGCGGCTCCGGAGGGATTTGCTCCTCGCTGCCATCTCAAGGCCCGTTACATAAGGGGGTGGGGAGGGGGGGGAACCCCCAAAGGGGCAGAGAGGGGATCCGGCCGGAGCCCACCGACCCTCCACTCCCACAGGCCAGAAGGACAACCGGCCCCCGGACAGGTTCCAGCTCACCTTCCCGCTCCGCACCAACTACATGTACGCCAAGGTGAAGAAGAGCCTGCCCGAGATGTATGCCTTCAGCATCTGCATGTGGATCAAGTCCAACGCCTCCCCCGGCATGGGCACCCCCTTCTCCTACGCTGTGCCCGGGCAGGCGAACGAGCTGGTGCTCATCGAGTGGGGCAACAACCCCATGGAGATCCTCATCAATGACAAGGTACAGCCCCGGGGGCTGTGGAGGGTGCTGGGAGGGGGGAACAGGCTGGGGGGACAGCGTGGGGTGCCCCACTGTGCACCACCCTGACCCACTGCCCACAGGTGGCCAAACTGCCCTTTGTCATCAACGACGGCAAGTGGCACCACATCTGTGTCACCTGGACCACGAGGGACGGCGTGTGGGAAGCCTACCAGGACGGCACACAGACGGGCAACGGCGAGAACCTGGCCCCCTACCACCCCATCAAGCCCCAGGGGGTCCTGGTGCTGGGCCAGGAGCAGGTAAGGGCCGGGGGGGCAGGCGGGGGGGTCCCAGCTGGGCTGGGTGCACCCGAGGGAAGGACGGGGCCGCCCGGCCGCGTGCCCCCGGTGACGGCGGCTCCTCCGCAGGACACGCTGGGCGGTGGGTTCGACGCCACGCAGGCCTTCGTGGGGGAGCTGGCCCACTTCAACGTGTGGGACCGCAAGCTGAGCCCCGGCGAGGTGTACGGGCTGGCCACCTGCAGCTCCAAGGCGCTCGCGGGAAACGTCATCGCCTGGGCCGAGTCCAACATCGACATCTACGGCGGGGCCACCAAGTGGACTTTCGAGGCCTGTCGCCAGCTCAACTAGAGCCACGGACAAGCGAGAGAAACCTCCTCAGCGGGTTCTTTGATTTATTTTTGTTTTCCTCCTTTTTTTTTTTTTTTTTGCGCGAAAACAACTGAGAACGAAGCCACCCGTCTCGTCCCGGGCGCAGGGATGCCCCGGCAGTGGGGCACCCGCCCCCGGAGCCCCACGACCCTCCGGTTTCTGTCTTGCCAACGTCCTTCAACGCCTGCGTGCCTTGGCCTGGCGCGGCTGCGCCCCCCCCGCCGCCCCCCTGAGCCCGGCCCCTGCTTCGACGCCGCTTCCCCCGGGCACCGGCGCCTTAAAAGGCTGCGGGGCCCGGACAGGAGCCCCCCGGGGCTCCTCTCTCTCCAGCCTGACCCCCCCGGGAGGGTGGTGGCCCTGGAGCCGGGGGAAGGCTGCAGCATCCCCTCCAGTTGTGCTCCAAGCCAGGGCTGTAACAGCAGCTGGGACTCCAAGGAGGGGGCAACCCCTCTGTTCCCACCCCCGGGGTGAGGAGACACCCCCTCTTCCCAGGTGAGCCCCGGTGCCCCCTTCCCCGGCCGGCGCTGCTCCCGAGCACCACAGCCATAGCCCCGGGCTGCGGCGGGGACCGGGGCGGGACCCCCGGCGGGACCCCCCCCACTGGCCCCGCTCCCCAACCTGCCGCACTCAGGTACCCCCGGCCCCGCCGCCTGCAGCCCCCGAGGCCTCCTAGCTGGTGACAAATAGCCTTTACCGTCCCCTCAAGTCCAGCTCCCACTGACAGGTCTGAAGCCTTTCTGCTTTTGATAATACACTCTCTTGTTTCTCTTACTGTAAAGGGAAGTTTATTACCAATTAAAAAAAAAAAAAGGGTATTTTTATGAAGATGAAAAAAATAGAATTATCAGTGCTCCCTGAGAAAACAAAAGTGCTTTGAGATTCTGCAGGATAAAAAGAGATAAAGAAGCGTATTTTGAGATAACAGATGCATTTTGTATGGTTTCCTTTTCTAAACTCCTGGTTTGTACTACAGATTGCAGAAATCACCCCCCCAGCCCCCTCCCTGCCCACCCAGGGCTGCCCTGGGCGGCAGCGGAGGATGAGGCAGAGAATTCACACAGGGCTCCAGAGCCTCCCAACCAACTCCAAAGACGCGGCAAAGAGACGTGCGGAGCGGAGGGGCCCGTGCGGAGCCACCGGCCGGGAGCACAGAGCCAGCCCGGCCACCGCTGATCTGGGGACCTGGCACAGGCAGCGACACCCCAGAGCGAGACACCTGCACGGCCGGGGCTCAGGGCAGCGGATCTTCAGCTGTGCCCTTTTTCCAAGCCAAACCCCAAACCACCGTGAGTTAATTTGAGTTCCTCCCAAGCCCCTGTTCACCATCGGCGACGAGCACAACCTGCTGAGAACAACGAGACCGCGGCACGGGTTTCACCTCCAGCCCCAGGTGCGTTGGATTTTGCCAAAAAAAAAAACCACAAAAGGGTGTGATGTCAACACAGTGTACATAGTGTACAGTAGGGGAGAGATTAATGTATCTTAATTTGTCATTATTTTGCTAACCAAAGCTGTACATTTTTCCTATTCTGGCTCTGTCTCCTTTGGGATTTGAACGGGTTCCGATACCCCGCGCATCCGGCCCGCATCGGCAGTTCTGACAATGCACTGTTTCTACGGATTCTCATGCTTTTTCCATTTTATTGCTGGGATTACATGAATTGTTGACTTTATTTTTACACAATAAAGAGTGAAGAAAGACACCGGGTTCTCTCACATGTGTCTGTTCCCTGAGCAGCCAGTGCTCGGGAGCTGGTCTTTTTCCAGAGGAAGGTTTTGTCTGTGTAAAGCAGGATTTCTGCCCAGTTCCCCTTGGAACTGGCTCACACACCCTCTGAGCCTGCCTGCCAGGCTCTCTCCTTCTCCTGTGCCCTTAGACCGTGTCTTTTGCTGGTTTATGTAACACATCACACAGATTGATGTATTTTTTCCCCAAGACACAGGCTGGAAGCTCAGCTCCCTCCCGGTCCTGCCAGACTGGTATGAGGGAACAGTGACACCCCCAGGGCTCTGCTGTGGGCACCGTGACAACCCCTGGGACCAGTGTCCTCTGCTCCCACCCCCCTCCCCGGGCAGCGGCTGCCCTGGGGCGTTCGCTCGTCCCTCGGGAGCCAGGCGGGGCTTGGGACACAGTTCCTGGAATGCAGCACTCTGCGGGTGGGGGGGAAACTGAGCAAGTGTTTGATGGGGCTGGAGGCCACCCGTGTGCCACAGCCATGGGCAGGGCAGCACAGGGTGCCCGATGCTGTCCCTGGGTGCTACAGCTTCCCACCTGCCCCACACCTGCAGCAGAGCAGCTGTGCCGGATAAATTGCTTATGGAATCAAAGATACAAGCAGGGAAATCGTTATTTACTCCTTAAAGCCAGCCAAAAACAATCCACTCCCACACAGAGCCCCCTGTAACTCCCTCGCCCCACAGCAGCTGGGAACAGGAGCCGTGTGGGTCCAGTCCTGTGCTGCTGCCTGGGGAACGGGGCAGGACATGGTGACACCAGCACTGCCCTTCCCTCCTCCATGACAGCAAGGACATGGTGACAGCCCCAAGGGACGCTGCTGGTGTAACCCAGCAGAGCCCTTGCTCCTGCTACACATGTAGCCAGCGAGTCTCAGCTTCAGGGGCTGGTGATGGCCCTGGTGAGGGTCACAGTGAGGGCCCTGTGGCCACTTGTGCTGCATCTTCCCAAGCAACATCTCCAGCCCCTGCAGCCTCTGCTAATTACAGACAGCCTTTCTCTTCTTGTTTCTCACACTGGCTGCCACAGCTCATGGTGTCCCTGACTGGTCACCTGCCACTTCCCACACCTCCAGCAGCCACCCCGGGGTCCCTGTCCTTCACCCAACCCCTGCCACCCTCATAAAGCCTCTCCTCCTCTGGAGTGTTTGTTCCAGGTCCTCTCCAGGATGCCTCAAGCCATAACCATTGGAATACAAAGAACAGGGCAAGGGAGATGCCTCGAGCCAGGTTTGGGACCTGGGGTGTTTTCTCACTCCACCAGCCACAAGCAGAATGCCAAGTGCTGGGCACCCTCGGGAGGGACAGTGGGCACCAGGAATCCTCTGGGGGCAGGAGGAAAGGTGACACATCAGAACTGTTCCAGGGCAGTTCACTGAGCCTGAGGGGGACAGGCTGGGTGTGATGTGCCACTCACCCATCACCCCCACGGGTGGTTAGAGAGGAAGGAGGTGGCTGCCGAGGAGCTCTGGCCATGGCTGAGGGGGCGGGACAAGGACAGGGTGGGCAGCAACACGGGCACAGGGTGCAATGGCAGCGGGCACCGAGGGGCGGTGAGAACGGTGCAACCAAGAGCTCCCCCGCCCCAATTCCTCAGATCCCCCTAGGTGCAAAGGGATTTAGAGCAGCATCTTGCCAGCCTTACAAAGGCAGCAGCACTGCAGAGCCCCCGCCAGCCCCCCCAGCACTGCCCCTCCCCAGCCCTCGGAGCAGCCCAGCCCTCTCCAACGACGCAGACACCGTCCCCCCCGCCCCCAAAAACCAGCTGCTCCAAGGACAGGCTGTTGGGTTTTGTGTCACTGGGAACAGCCTACATCCTGCAAGGGGATGCTATTTATACCCAGGGAACGGGTGGCAGCTCCTGCCTCACGCTCAGCCCCCAGCCCCAAGCAGGGCCCTGGCCTCGGGGTGCTGCTGCCTCCAGAGCCACCCTCAGCCATGCCCATGCCAAGGTGAGACCCCAGTGCCCACTCACTGCTGCAGGAGAGGAAACGATACCCTCAGCCAGAGGCTTGTGCTGTTCTGCAATCTGAACTGCAATAAAAAAAATTACACTAACAGGCTTTTTTGGTTTTTCTGGGGTATCTGGCAAACGCTGCTGGGGTGGAAGGGGGGCTGTCCTGTGCCCCAAGGCAGTGGCACAGCCATGGCAGAGCCTGGGGAGGCTGTGGGGGATGGTTGAGGGGGCTGGAACTGGAGCAGCCGAGACTTCTGTATCAAGGGGGTAACAAACTTCCCAGCTCATCCCAGCCCACACTCCTCAAAGCTGTGAGGGACTCTTGATCTGCCTGTCAGCCCCCCAAAAGCCTGTGGGTATCGAACCCCTCATGAATACAGCTGCTTCGGGACAGGAGAAGAGAGGCTGAGCAGCCCCAGGCCATCCCTGTCCATCCCTTCCCTCCCAGCTCCGGATGCCACAGCAGCTCCAGACACACGACCTGCGTGTCCCGGCCCTGTGGCTGCTGCAGCAGCTCCTGCGGGAAGGAGGGAGGATCCCGGGAGAGGTGAGGAGCAGCCCTGCCCATCAATCAGACCTGACACCTCACCCTGCACCAGAAACTGCCGTTGTGGGCTGGGAGCTGTTCGGTGGCACCAGCTCCCCGGTGACAGCCAGCCCCGTGTCCCCTGCGAGCACCAGGATCAGGGAGCGCGTTCCCGCCCCGGCACCGAGCGCTAAATCCAGGAGCTTTTAGAGCAGCGGAGCAGATGGAGATCTTGGGCTGCGTGAGGACAGGCCCCACGGCTCCCATCGGGAGATGGCTCAGAAATACCGACGGGGGCGAGGGAGAGTCCTTAAGGGCAGGACACAGCTGGGATTTACAGCTCTGATCTGGCTCCTCGCGGGTGATTCACACGGGCGGGAAACGCTCGCCGGGCCCTTGGCACCGGCACCATCCTCTGCTGCCCCCGGCACCATCCTCTGCTGCCCCCGGCACCATCCTCTGCTGCCCCCGGTACCATCCTCTGCTGCCCCCGGCACCATCCTCTGCTCCCCCAGCTCGGGGCGGCTCCTCCGAGGGCTCTGAGCGGTGAGAGGAGGTGACGGGCAGATGAAAAATTAAAGCTGCCGCATTTTGTAGTGAAACACCCCTGAAAACCAGAGACAGCGTGTCCTGAGACGGCCTCTCCCGCATCCCTGCCTGCACGGGAGCGCCTGGGGCCGCCCGCGAGCGGAGCTGCCTGCGGCACTGGGACCGGAGCGTCCCAGAGCATCATCACCACGCGGCACCCGAGGCACTTCACAAATGCCGTTGGATTAATTAGCAGCGAGTGTGTCATGCCGTGTGCCGGCCTGCGCGGCGTGCCGGGAGCACATGGCTCCAGGAGACCCGGATTAAATATGGATGAGACGCGGGGCGGGGAACGGCGGGAAGAGCCCCCCCAGAGCAGCAAGGGGGGCTCAGCTCCGTGTCTGGGCAGGGCTGCGTCAGGGAAACCACAGAGACGTCGGCACAAGGATACAGAAATCCCTCTGTCTTCACCACACAAAAATTGGAGGTGATGGGGGGGAGGTGTGCAGGCAAGACGTCCTTCCCCTCCCCAGCAGGGATCCAGACGCAGCAGCGTCATGAGCAGTGATGCTGTTGGGAGCTCAGGCAGCAGCTCCAACCTGCACGTGAACACCCCGAGCAGCGAGTGGGGGCCGAGGGCTCAGCTGGGCACCACCAGGAGGGTCCCGGCTGTGCAGGAGCTGCCAAGCACCATCCAAGGCTCCCCAGGGACACGGCTCCGAGAAGCCACTTGCAAGGTGGCTCAGGGGGAGCGCAGGGAGATGGGCAGCCAAACACTGCGTCTGAGGCACCAGGCAGGGCTGGGGGAAGTCCTGGCTTAGGGAGGGAAAGCGTCGGCCCTCTGTGAGGGCAGGAGGGGAGCAGGACCCTGGAGCTGCAGGGCACCAGCTGGGGCACAGCAGGCAGCTGGAAACCACCCCGGGCACTAAGTCAAGGCCAACAGACTATTCGGCTCCCAGGTATGAGCCACTGCTGTGACTGTCCCTCAAATGGCACTCAGGAGCCTTTGCTGGCAGGGCATTGTCTCCTCCGTCCCTGTGGCACTGCCCGGGCATCCTGCCAGCACAGCCGGGGAAGGGGCTTCCTCGAACCCTTCCTCCCGCTGGGGGACCCAACCAGACCTGGCCAGGGCCACACAGAGCCAGCAATTGCAGAGCAAACGTCACTTTTCACACCTTCCAACCCTCTCCAAGGTGATGCCTCCCCATCCCACCCCCGCCAGGGGCAGGGAGCTGCCAGGAACACGGGCCTGACCCCCCCTTTTTGCCTTCTCAGAATAATTTCACAGCCTTTTCCCGGGCTCCTCCTCCTGCGATTTTCCCGGCTGCTGCCAAACGCCACCTTGACAGCTGCTTCCTCCATCCTTCCCATTCATCCCTGATGGATTATGCAGAGGCTGGGATCTCAGACTCCACCAAGGAGTTCTGGGGGGATGATCCTCTGGCCGGGGATCCTACGAGGGATCCCACCCCCATCCCAGGGGCACGGAGGGGAATAGCAACTTATTTCCCACCGGAGGGTCCCCAACTAAGCCCTGTTCCACCCCCAGAGAGCCTGTGGAGCAGAAGGAAGACTCTGTCTTCCAAAGCTGATTAAAAATAGATGCAGCATCTCGCTAATTATGCTGATTAATTAGCAGTTGTGGAGCAGGGTGGGCACAGGAGGGGGCACACAAGGGCGAGGGGTAAAAGCGGGGTCAGAGCCCCCCCTGTGCTGCCCTGGCATCCCCAACCCCCGCAGGTTCCCCACACCTCCCAGGGTACTGGGGCAGCACATCTGGGGGGTCCCCACGCCCCCACTTCCCTCCCTATCGGCAACAGATGCCAAGCTCCACAGTGCTGCTGGAAATCAGGTCAGCAATAGCCTGCAGCAGACTGAACATTCCTCATCCTGCCCAGGCTCTGGTGCCAGTGGGAGATGCCACAGGGCAGCCCCGCGCCAGGAGCCACCCCCGGCCCGGCTGGCAGAGAGGGAAGGAGGGACGGAAAAGTCTGGATCGCCCCATAAATCCCCTCTAGCCAGAAGGGATGAGGAGGGAGGCAGGGCTCCCTCACGCTGCTGACTCAGTGCTTGTGGAAGCTGGGGAGTGGCAGCAGCCCCCCGGACGCCCCCACACACCCCGAATCTCTCATCCAACACCTGATGGGGCGGGGAAAACCCCGCGGGGACAAAGCTGTGCTGATTTATTCCCTCTGGAAAGGTGAGCAGGACCTCGAATGCCCACAGAGGCCAGAGCGACAGCACGCACCCCCAGCTCACAACAGCCTTTCCCTGCCAGCCCCTCCAAATCCTCCCCATGTCCAGGGATAGGCAGGGGCTCCATGCACCGGTGTTGGATTTGGGATGGGCTGCTCCGCAATTGGCAACGCTTTCTGCTCCCTCCCTGGATCCCATCTGTTGGTCCATTAATATTCATGAGCTCTGTGGAAGCATCCGGAGCTGGGAGCGGAGCCCCGGCCCCTGCACAGCCCCGGTGGTCTCGGTGCTCGGGGGCCCGAGCTGCCCGATCCCCCGGGACCCCACAGCCCCTCTGCTGCAGCTCGACCCCTCCTCAGCCCCATCCGCACTCCCGACATCCAGGGCCCTTCCCGAGGGCTGGGGCTGGGGCACCGTCCCTCACACACTCCCGCTGTGGTTCTGCCCTTTCCGACGGCTCCTGCACCCTCGGCTGCTCCCCTCGCTCCCAGCGCAGCTTGGCTGATCCCGGGCGGGAGGATGGAGAACAGCAGAGGCGCGGGGAGGTTATTTCCAGCAAAATGGAATTTATCCACCTGCAGTAGGAGGCTCGAGGAGGCTCCGGGCAGGGACCACCCAGCCCTGCCTGACCCTGGGGCTTCGGCCCCGGGCTACGGAGGGGGACTCAGTGGAGCACCAGGAGAGCTGGGAAGTTGTCCTCAAGAGATTAGGATTTCCCGCGGGTGGGGTAGAGCCTGGCTCCTGCCCTGCCCCACCACCCACCCTGGGACCACAGAGGTGTCAGGAAGGAGCAATAACCACATCAAATTAATTGGATCCCGGTTTACTGCAAACAAAGAGGAAGCAGGTGACATTTACCTAGCAGAGTAATTGATATCTGAGCAATTTGTTGGAGTAACCTCATTATATGCCAGCTGGATTTCCCAAACCCTCCCAATCCCACTCATTACGAACAAGGTTTGTGTGTTAATCAGAGCTCTTTAGTCACGGGGCTGCCCATCATCATTCCAGCAAGTTACAAAGCCTCCAGATTTATCACAGACCCTGAACACTCTCCTAAGAATGTGCTGGATGTTTTATCAGCAGGTGACGATGCTCCTTGGGAAGACACTGGACATTTCCCTCCCAAGCAACGGCTCAGGAGCAGAGCTGGCTCCTGGCACCACCTCTCCTCCCTTTCCTCCCCTCCCCGCTGGCAGCTCTCCCTCCCTCCCTGGCCTGGCTGATCGGCTCCTCCTCACCCTCAGCGCACGATCAGGAGCTGTTCCCACACCAGAGAAACGGCTCCAGTCCAAACAGGGCCCAGGAGGTGTCAGTGCCTCTGGCAGAGCCACCCCGCCAGGAGGGCACGTTCAGCAGCACCCCCTGGGCACGGGGCTCCTGGTTCCCGAGCCCAGACCCCTCCTTGGGTCGCTCAGCCTGGGCAAGGTTTCACCTCTGCCCCCGGAGGCCCCAGCCCTGCCAGCCAGGCCCCCTCCGGGCAGGGGACACGGTGACCCTGGGTATGGAGGAGAAGGTGCCACAAAGAACTGGGTCCTTGCTGAGCTGCCCAGGAGCTCCCACACCCCTGCCCTCCTCCAGGAGGGGACACAGCCCCAGCCCCCCAGCAGGAGAGATCCGTGTGCCCCCCAGATCTGCCACCTTGCTCAGGCTGAGCCCTGTACGAGCTGCTCCATCACCCTAATGACACAGCTCATAATTATCTCATTTGCTATTAATTTGCTTGTCAAGAGAAATTCCACTCATTTGCTTTTAATTAATGGGGCCTTAAAATAAAGCCATGGAGCTGGGAGGGCTCTGGTGAGAGGTGTCTGCAGCAGGATCAGAGAGGATCAGCCCAGACCAGCAACGGGAAGGGCAGACGGGTGGAGAACTATTTATAGGACAAAAGGACAGGAAAGTCCAAAAAAAGGACAAAGGGACAAAAAAACCTACAAGGGAGCCATGATGCTCCCCCAGCTCCCTCTGCAACCCAGGCACTGTCCATGGGCACTGGACACTGCATCCAAGAGGCCTCTGGACACCCCAACAAGGTTCAGCTGCCACAGCGGGAAACAACACAAAAAATGCCTGTGTGCAGCCAGAGATGGAGGCTCAGAGCTGAGGAACAGCATCCCTGCTCTGAGAGCCAAGGGGACACAGCTGCCCCAGCCAGCCCCAGGAGCACCAAACACACTGGGAATGTGGGAATGGAGGGGGGGCTCAGCTGCCTGGGTGCACCCAGATCATGGCTCAGTGCTGCCAGTCTGCAGCTGGACCAGGATTTTGGCAACCACGAGAAACAGCCTCTCCTAAATCCACCTAACCACGCCAAAAGGGGAGAGGGATGAGAATTGGGGGCGGGGAGGGGGGAAATCCCAATAAGACACTTCCCCCGTCCTCAGCATGAGTATCCCGAAATACAAACCCTGAGTCACCAGAGCTCCACCCGTGCAGTACAAACTCACAGGCAGCACCTACACTGCCACATGCTCCAGACACGGAGGTGGGAATTCATCCCACCCAGCCTCAGACACCTGTGACAGAGCTGCTCATCCAGACTCCCTCGAAACTCAGCAAACAAACAGATTTTCATCTTAAAACATCTTCTCTCCCTTCCCCAGGGACCCCAGATACACAGTACACATGTGGGGATCCTCCTTCCTGATCTCTGAGTGTCCACAAAAATCAGGGGAAGCAGATCCAGATAATCTGTAGCAGAACAAACCATTCATCACCTGACCGTGCCAGAGCCATCACTGCCACATCCCTGATCCCAGCACTGCTCCAGACCCACACCCTGTTCCCCAGCAGCACTGAGGGGTCCCCAAGTCCCAAGACCCCTGCAGAGACTCCTGAACAGTCACAGATAGAAACAGTGAAGAGGAAAGCCCCCCTGCTGATAACAAAAGGCTTTACAACCAGTCAGTAATAAGTATTTTCCTCTGGTTCCCAACAATTTAACACCCAGAACAGCCAATTTCCAGCAGAGTTAAAAACGACAAGACATGTATGAGTTTACTTCGAAGGACACTCAAGCTCCACTCTCTGAGTTTCTATTAAGAGGTTTCATGCATTACAAAGCGATTTTCCCTTCCCAGGGGTATAAGCCAATTAGATAAAGACCAAGTTAATCCCTTATTGTGTCCAAAGAGCCACAAGCAAACACCAAACACTAAGATTAGTCCTTTCCTTTAACCACCCTGGGTTTGGGCAGCTGGGAGAGCATCCTATGGCACAGGCAAACCCCAAACCCAGGGGAGCAGAGCCCCAGCTCCAGCAGGGCTGCACAGGGGCTGCCAGGTGCCACTGGCACAGCAGCACCATCCTCCACCTAAACCCTACCCAGGTGACTTAAATCCAGAGTCATCCAAGTTTACCTGTACTTGGGATGAGAAGAGTTCAGAGACTCACGCAGAGGGAAGTCAGGGCAGTGATGCAGAGCCATGTGATTGGGTTTTTGATGCCTGTTTTTTTTTACCTTGAGCTTCTTTCCTCACTCTCTGCCAGGCCAGCCAAGGACAGCAGCACCCCCAGCCCTGGATCCCTCACAGGGTGAGCTCATGGACCCCACATGTATCAGAACACCCAGGCCCCAGTGGGAAGAGGGAACTCCCAGCAACAGACCCCAAACAGCCACAGCCTCATGTTCCTATTGACAAACTGGGTTCCTTGAGCTTCCACCCAAGCCACAGCTTTGGCTGCAGAACCTCCCCCAGCCAGCACTCCCCAACTTTCTCATTGTCAAATACCAACCAGAAACACACACACAAAAAAATCACCAACAGATCAGGAGATAATAAAACCACAGACACTCATCCATTCAGCTGCACAGCCAGGTCAGGGGGAGCCACAGCCCATGTGCTGAGGGAACCTGTTCTCCAGCAGAGCCATCCCAAAACTGCCCTAGTCCCACAGGCCTCTGGCACAGCTGAGCCAAATAAGGGGCTTCAGCACACTGGGATCAATCTGCAGGGGGAGTGGGGTGATCCAGGGACAAGACTGGGCTGGTCCTGTGGCCCCCAGCACAGGCCAAAGCCTGGGCCAAGGTAACTAGCAATTCCAGATGGATTTCCCCAGTGTCCTGCCCAAGAGAGGTGGGCAACAGCTGCCCCTGCCCACAGTGTGCCAGCTGTGCCCAAATCTGTGACAGGCTGTAAGGGACTGTCCCCAGGTTGGGGAAGTCGCTGTTTTGTGTGTGGTTGGATGAGGAATGGATGAACTGACAGCAGGGCTGTGGCCCCTGGGAAGAGCCAGGACAGGTGCCAGACCAGTTCCTCCCAGTAAGAGCACCCAGGTCGACAGCCCCGCACAGGAGGCAGCTGGGGGTGTGGGGTGCCCAGCCCAGCAGGGCAGAGCTGTGCACAGCCAGTCCTGCCTTGCTAAGCCAGGCTGAGTGTCCTGCAGGGACACTGGGCCAGGAGCCCCCACAACCCCCCCACATCCCTGGGATCAAAGGAGCAGCTTCCACCGAGACGGTTTTCCCTTCCCAGTCTCTGTCCACCCACGTACAAACTCTGCTGTGAAACAGCTCTGAGGCTTCCCAGGAGACGGCGGGGCCTGGGAGCTGCAGCTGCTGCAGCTTTGGCTTTCAAAACACATCAGTGAGGGTTTTTGGGCAGTGCCCTGCCAGTACCTGTCCCTCCCTTCACCACTTGCTCAGACGGGCCCCCAAAGCTCCCCAGAGGGGCCCTGGGCGTGCCAGGTTTTTTGCTTCCTCCCTTTTCCCACCCAGGTTTTAGAAGGAAGTGCAGAAGGAACCAGCCCAGACCCCAGCCCAGCAGACAGGTAGAACGGGCTGGATTTTGTCCCCCCCACCCAGAGCAGCTCCAAGATTGAGAAAAGAACAACAAAAGTTGTAAAAGAAATTTATGCAAAATTGAGGTTAAACAGCCCTGACCTGAGCACCCTTCCCCAGTCCCAGGAAAGCATCTTTCTTCCTTTTTAGGCTGGAATCTCACACAGCCATGTCAAGAACTCCCATAGCTCCTGCTGCTCTTTGGGAACAGTCAGGAACCACCTCTCAAACTCAGCCAGGACTCCAACCTCGGGAGGAGCAGCTCTGGCCCTGCAGAATGGACGAGGGTCGAGGATTGATTCGGGCACAGAAGCTCCACAAACAGCTGAGCTGGTGCTGGGCCAAGGTACAGGCACAGGGAGCTTCTTCCAGCCTGGCACCAGAGCTCCCAGTCCACCCACTGGGCAAAAACTCCAGCCTGGGATCTGGCCACCCTGACTGATGTATCAGGAGGGACCTCCCTCCCTCCCCACCCTTGATGGGAAATTCTTCTCTCCCCTGAGATGATCTTTCCCTCAGGAAGAGCTGGGCAGCACTGTGGGGCTCTGGCACAGACACTGTCACCACCACGGCCCCAGGGCAGCTGCCACAGCACCAAACAGGCAGAAGCTTCTCAGGTCCTGGAGCTCAGAGCCCTGAACCTCTTCCAAACCCCTTGGCCAAGTCTTGGCTCCGTCCCCTCCCCACAAACACCTGAACAGGTGTCCCCTGCCCATTTGCCAGGGCCAGCCAGAGCTGGAACAGGGCTTCTGCTCCCCAGGGATGTGCAAAGGGAATGGGAGGGCACAGGCTGCAGCGATGGGGGGAAGAGGTGTGGTGGGAGCACAGGTCAGCTCTGGAGGTTAAATGCCTCAACAGCTCCTTGTAAATCACCTCCTGCAGCTGCTCAAGGACTCCAGTGAGTTGCTGCAAACTTACACGTGAGCCTTTGCTTACACAAAGATTTTAACAATACTCAAAACCAAACCCTGAGACACCGCTGCAAGGACTATCCTTGAGCAGAAGCTGCTCTGCCAGTTCAGTCCACCAGGGCATGCACAGGGCTGGTACTGTCCCAAGAGACATGGCCTGGCACGGCTCTGCCCCCCAGGATGGCACCAGGCCATCGACAGGACGGAGCCTTGAGGGAGAGGATCCAGCGAAGAGGAGCCCTGCAGGTTCTTCAGGTATCAGACTCATCCTCCAGTTCAGTCTCCTTTTTGCTGCTGGGAAAAAGAACAAGGGTCACAGACAAAAAAAAGTAGAAACCAACAAGACCAAACAACAGTTACTTGGTGAAGAAGGGGCTCAGACACAAGGTGTGAGATACAGGATCACCAGTGGAATGAGTTTGGGGGTTCTGGTGCACAACCTCCAGAGCAGCCCAGGTGAGCTCCAGCACTGCCCTGGCAGGCAGGGGTTAGAGATGAACCCTGGCACAACCAGGGGACACCCAGGCTGGCACTCACAGGGCCAGGCCACAGCAGAGAGAACTGCCACCACAGCAGAGAGAGCCCCTCCTTCTGCTCCTGGGTGCACGATTTCAAGAGTCAAGGACCTGAGCAGGGCAGGAGGGTTGCACCACCCAGGTGTCCCAAGGAATCTGTAAGAGATGCCTCACCCAGTGTTAATCCCCCACTGCCACCACCAGCCCCCTTCACTCCTTCTGGTCCCTCAGGACCCTGGAGCCCTGACACACGTGGCTCAGCCCTGAGCAGCTCTGGGGTCATGGCCATCAAGGACCTGTCCAGCCTGGTCCTGATGTGGGTCTGAGGGAACCCAACAACACTCCTGTGAACTTTGCAGGAGAGGTAGGATGGCCACAACTTGAGGAACTCCTGCACCTCAGAGGGCTTGCCACGGGTTTACACCAATAAACTGAGCACCCACTGGCCCATGTTATGCAAGAGTGGGGGAGTCTGACCCTCCCCTGAGATCCAGAGGCCAAAACCAGCTCCCTGCAGGTATTTCTGTCCACCCTCATGTCACACCTGTAGGCGTTAGTGCTTTGCTGATCACCGGTGCCAAAAAAAGACCAAATCCCCACTGACCTTGCCCAGCTCAGGACACGGTGCTGTGAGGGAGAAACGTGTGAAGCAGCATGGCCACACCGACCAGAAACCACCCTTTCTGCAGGCAGCACATGTCACTTGAGCTCACCTTGTTACCCCTCCTGGCCCTTTAATGCCATTACTGCAGCTCATTCCACGAGCAGATCCCCTTTGGAAAGGCACCTGCTGGGCTGCCCACACACCCACCTCTCTGGCCTGGCAGGTCTGACCTCCAGTGGTGCACACAGCTGCTTCCGAATGTACTCCCTCGATCTGATGTCAGCCTGGAACCAAGGAGGAAAACGGGTGGGAATGGTCTGACCAGCCTGGCTGGAGCCTCCCAGTGTGCCCAGGAACACTGGATGGTTGTGTTCCAGCAAGGCAGGACAGCCTGGGGCAAGGAGAGCACTGACAACATCCCAAGAGCTGTAAGAAAGCACTGCTTGACATTCACTGGGTGTTCTTGTCCCCCTGAGCAGAAGACTCTCCAATGCCATCACAAGCACATCCCAGGCTCTTGGAGAACTTAGAGAAACAGTAGTCGATTTTTAAAGTCCTCAAAGTTTTTTTCTTTTTCAGAAACTTCTTTCCCAAACGCACTGTGACATTTCAGAGCAGCTGCTGTGCCCCTCCTTAAAGGCAGAGTGTCTCTCTCTCCACTTAAAAAGCAGGATGTGACCTTCCCAGCTGGAAAAGCTTCACAGCATGCAGTGATGATGCTCAGAAAGTGGGTTAACACATCCCTGGTGGCTGTCCTTGAAGCATTTGCTGCTCTCACCACTGTGCTGCCCCTGAGGAGCCTCTCCTGCACCCCAAGCAGCCCCCACACCCCTCAGCCCCAGAGCCCTGGGTGGAGGCTGTTCCTGCTGCTGCTGGAACCTGCTCCACAACTGCAGAGCCATCCTGCCAGCTGAGAATGAGAGAGAGTTACATAAGGGGTGGTTTGTTTGGGAGATTTTTTTTTCCCTTCTCTCTATAATTGGACAGTTTCATAACTGAACTGACAAATAACTTTGATCACTCTTCAGGATAAGCGATTACGTGATGTATTTTATAACCAGGGAAGGAGGCTGCTCGATAGTCCCCACGGGGACACCAAGGAGCAGGAGGCACAGCTACCAACTATTTTTCTAGGGAAGAAAAACTCCAGCCACGTTCTGCTGAGAACATCAGCTGATGCTTGATTAGGTGGCAGTTCCCAGCCAGTGCTCACTCCTAGTGCAGTGCTGGAGTCAGCTTATCCTGGTGATTAACCACGGGGCTAATCAATAAGATGGATCACTGCCCTGTAATAATCCTCACAGATTTGGGCTATTTTCAGAGGGGATAGTGCTGGCTTTGGAAGTGTTGCTTTGCCTGTTTTCTGAGGGGCAGAGGGGCAGTGGTGACCCCTGTGCACACTGCAAGATTGCAGGGGGTACACCTGAAGGGAGCTGGAGTCTCAGGATTCCAGAGACCAACATCCACTCTCAGAGGAGAGGGCTCATGGCTTGTCTCTCACTTCTCCTCAGGGCACGTGTTTACTATGTCACAGGAAGCGACCTGCAGGCCTCCTTCTGTCCTTCTTGGTGGGCTGGAGCAACACCAGGCTGTTCCATCAGCCCCCTCCTGAGCCAGCAGGAACCAGCTGGGCACAGGGCCAGCAGGAGCTGAAGGATCACCAAGTGAGGGGTACTTGGTGAGCAGCTAACCAGGAACCTGCACCAGAGAGCAGAGCAGGGTCCCAGTGCAATCCCTGTCAGCTGGAGAGAGTGAACAGCTTCTGTCTCCCTGCTGTGCACAGGGATCCTGGGACTCCAGTCCTGGAGCGTGGGTGAGCACTGGAGGGGAGTTCTGGCCCCGCCAGGAGGAGGCAAGGCCAGGTCTCTGCAGGGCTTGGTACTGTTCAGGGCCACTCACACTGAGTGCTGTGCTTACTTTTCTGGGATGACAGCTCCTGCCTACCCCAATTCCTGCCTGGGAGCTCTGAATGACCTGTGCAGAACCTCACAAGCTGGCTGGTCAGAGATCACCCCATGCAAACACATTTCTCCCAGATGGGCCTGGCACTGGCACGTGGAGTAAGGACTAAGTAGGATGTAAATACTGATTGCAGGTGACAATGAATTCCCTCTGGTCTCTCTGAGGGATCACTTTGCTCACCTGCACCACAGCCAGTTCCTTGGCAGCACGACCACACTGTGGGCTGAATGCAAATCGAGCTGTTCTGATTCCTGCCTGGATAGTGCTGCATTCCCAGGAAGCACCACATCCCCTACATGGACTGGTCAGCCCTGCCTCTGGGAAAGCAGATCTGAGTTCCCACAGCAGTTGCACAGCACTGCACATGCTGCCCTCACACAAACCACCACCACAGCCTCAGGAGGCGTGGGCAGCTGAGCTCTCACATAGCAGTTTACTTCCAGGGCTGCCAGAACTTACAAACCAGGAGCTGATGATCCACAGGTCTTTCACAACACTGGGAAAGCCATGAGCACATCACCCATCAGGTCTGCAAGCTTGTCCTGGCCAAGTCAGCCATCCATGGCAGGATTCTCCACAGCCTTCTACTTCCTAACTCCAGCTTCAGGTGCTCAAGAGCTGAGGCTTCCAGGTCTGCCCTGTGCCAAGATCTGCGACAGTCACCACACAGAGGAACTGCAGCAGGGACAAGTCCCATGGAAAGGTTTAAGTGTCCTTATCTTCTGCCATCCCTCTACAGTAAACACACTCCCTTTGGATTTTTCATCTCTCTGTAGGAAAAGTGACAATAATTCACTCCATCACTCTTAAGAAAAAGGTCACAGAGAACTGAAAGATTCTCAGAACATTAGCAAATCCTGGAGATAGCTGGAAGCGAAATGAGGGTGATGAAAAGCTCCAAGACACCTTTTTGTTTCCAAAGGGAATGCTTTTCCCTTCCCTTTGAACACGCCGAGCTGCAGAGCTGGCTCGGAGCTCTGCAGAGGCATCTGTCCCTGGCTGGAAATTACATAAGGAGCAAACTCAGCCTCCTCCTGTCTGGCAGGTACTGGGGATGAGATTAGAAACTCCAGCTCTGCTATGGACACCTCGAGGCTTGCTTTGCTCCAAGGTGTAAGATTTGCCTCTGGTTTCTGAGTAGAGACTCAGTGTTCAGAGAACACCACAGTGCCCGTGAGCAGCTCTGGTGCAGAGCCCTCAGCAGGGTCACCCCAGCACTGCTCTGGGGGGGCTGCACAGGTGGGCAGACCCCCAACACCCAACCAGCACAGCAGCAACACCAGTGGGCTGTACCAGGGCAGCATTAGGAACAGGGACACCTGAGCAGGCCCTTGTGGATCTGGGTTGTGGAGCCATCGACAGCCGTGAGCCCAGGAGAAGGGAAACACTTGCCAGGCCAGAAGTCCTGGAGTCTTTGTGCTCTCCAGAGCCTTTCCTGAAGCTCTGCTACGATTTAATCAGCCAAGGCTGAGCCCCGGTGGTAGCTGTGGCTCGGTGACAGTGATCCAGTGCTGTCCCCTGCTGGCTGGGCCCCGCGGCTCCGTCCGGAGTGCGGCAGCGGGGAAAAGCCCAGAGGAGCAGCACTGCCGGCTGTGCTGGGCTCCAAGTGCCCAGGAAAGCTGCATTCCCGGCTCCTGTGGATTAACAGCAGCACCACGGGAGCTGGCTGCAGAGAGGAACCAGGAAATCAGTCAGGGCTGGGAGGGCTGCCGGGCACTGCGTCAGGAGGACAAGCACGGCCACGGGAACGCGACCACGGGCCGGGAGAACAGCCCAGCAGAAGGGTGTCAGCAGCAGAGGAGGCTCTGCAACACACCACAGGCTGGCAAACACAGCCCCCCTGCTCCCTGCTGCCCTGCTCCAGGCCTGCCTCCCCCCCAGCCCCAGCTGCCCTGCTCCAGGCCTGCCTCCCCCCAGCCCCGGGGCCGTACCTGCCGGATGGGCTCCGGGACGCGGTACCTGCAGCAGGACCTGACGAGGCGCACGGCTGTGTCCAGGCTCACCCTGTGCCCCACGGAGATGTACAGGGGCTTCGAGCTGTTGTTGTAGCTCCGCAGCACCTGGGCGTTCAGAAACGAGAGATCAAGCACTCAACAGGCTCCCTTAAAACACACAGAGGGGCAGGTGAATTATGAGCCAGGCAGTCGCCCTCAGAGGGTGGAGTGGTGGCTCTGTGTTTGCAATTCCCAGCCTTCCTGAAGCTCTTCTCCATCCCAGTGTCTCCTCACAGGGACTGTTTGTCCCTCTGGACCCCTGTGGCCCTTCCCCAAACGCCTCACACTCCTCTGGGATGCAGGACACATGCCAGTGCAGACTGACACCAGACACAGGAAGTCTCTAACATCTGCCTGTTCCTGTTCTCCTCTGAGTCAGATGCTCCCATATTGCATCCTGGTGAACTGCCAGGGAATTGGCACTTCTCCCTGACTGGGGTGCACACACAGGGGTGCCAGAGCACCTCAAGTGCCACAGCCACAGATGTGATTGTACCCAACAGCTGAACTGGCAACTCTCTACGAACATCTGAGCTCTCAGTAAGGGGCTGGAAGTGTTACTGGTCCCTGTTCACACCTGCTTTCCTGAACTGGGATCACTGAGATAGCCCCACTATGGAAACAACATCCTCATGGCCAAGTGTCCAGGGAACTCCACACAGCTTACCATGCCCAGGACTCTCCCTGAAGTGCCTGTCAACGGGAATGTATCTCCTGACCTCTGCAGGGAACGAATCTAGGGATAAACACAC
Organism: Corapipo altera; assembly: GCF_003945725.1. Lineage (NCBI taxonomy): Eukaryota > Metazoa > Chordata > Aves > Passeriformes > Pipridae > Corapipo > Corapipo altera. The sequence continues at coordinate 669,291 of NW_020885011.1, read as the reverse complement.
ACCAGGTCAGGTTGTTAGGATGTATTTGTATGTGGCTGTGTCAGTTCCCTTGGGATATCAAAGAGCAGAAATAAATTCCCAGCCTGGCCTAACCTGCTCCCTGTGCAGCTCGTCCCTGGCCAAGCCATCCACCTGCAGGAGGTTCTTGGCCACTCCAATGCACGGCAGATCTGTCAGGACTCCGAGGTGACAGGCCACACCAAATCCTGCCAACAACGAGCCACTGTACCCCCAGGACACCAGGGAACTGGAATCCCAAGCAGCAGCACAGGGACCAGGACAGCAGGATCATCCAGGAACAGCCTACCTCTGTGATGGAGCAGCCCATTCCCATCTACCAGAAGCACCTGAAAAAGCCAAAGCAGAAATGTTACTTCCTGAGCACTCCAAGGAGCAATCAGTGATGTTGGCTCTGGGAGGAAGGAGAAGTCTCTCTCAGTTCTTTAATTCTCTCTGTAAGGCTCTTCCTGGGGTGCTGCCTGTGCCTGACTCCAAACCAGCAGAGTGAGCTCTCAGTGGTGCCAGTGTCCTGCACACACAGCGGGGCTCCTGCTGCCACAGGAGGCCTGGCTGCTCTTGGCTCCACATCCCTGCTCCCTAAGGAAGGGACAATGGATGCTCCAACACACCCGTGGAGAGCATCCAGCGTAGTCTCCAGAGGGAGAACACCTTTCAGCAGGACTCTGTGCCCACAGGACACCCCAGCTTGGGACAAGGAAACACAGCACACCTGAGGTCTGAGCTTGGGCTCCTCCTGCTGAAGTCTCTGAACAGCTTCCACCAGGAAAGGGACCTCTCGGAAGGCCAGGAATCCGGCCACGTAGGGGGCAGTGACGGCCACCATCCGGCAATCCTCGTACAGCACCTGGGGGAGACAGTGACCTGTGAGTGCCAGAGGCTCCTCCTCTGATCCCTGCTGCTGGATCTCTCCCACAGAGCCAAGGGCTCGGGGCTGTGTCAGTGTGTCACTGGGAAGGGACTGACAGCAGGGCTGGGCACACCGTGCCCTGCCTGGGAGTGAGTCCTTGAACACAACCAGGGCAGCTCCCGAGAGCCAGCAGGAACCCCACCCTGCCAGGGCAGCACCAAAGGGGCCTGGGCAGGCACAGGCCAAAATAAACCCTGTGAGGCAGGACAAAAACGTGATCGGCAGGGCAATCACAGCAGGACCTTAAACTCAGTTCATAAAAATCCCAGCAGCAACATCAAACTTTATTTCTCTGCTTGTTAGAGCTTTTATAGTCAAAGATAATTTTTACATCATTTTGAAAGCTGGGAAAGAGACCAAAAAATTTTATTATTTCAAGTAAAATGACTGTGGGATGTGGGATCCATGGTGGATTTGGAAAGACTTTTCCAAGTCCCATCCCATATTATCGGCTGGTTCCCAGCAGGAACTCACACACGAGACTCTGCACTGGAGTGCTACAAACACTTCCCCCTGTCCACAGGCACTGAGGGACATCAGCCCCTTTTGGCTCCTTCTGGAAAGTGGCTGACACTGATTATTTCCAACACACCCCCAAAGCAGTTGGTGTGTTGTACCTGACCAGGGGCTGCATCTCATCATGGCATTTGTGAGGTACCAGCCCCCCTGAGCAAGCCAGTCTCTGGCCACCTTGTGAGTTCCCAGCCATCCTACAAACCTCTCGTGATCAGCAGCTGTTTGCATCACATCTTCCTAAACTTATGTCTAAATCCTTACATTACTTTTTCTCTATCTTTTTTGCGAACACACAATTGGAGGATTTGCTGAACAAACCCAGAATCACAGAACCATGGAATAGCTTGAGTTAGAAGGGACCTTAAAACTCATCCAGTCCCACCCCCGACCATGGGCAGGGACACCTTCCACTAGTCCAGGTTGCTCCAAGCCCGGTCCAACCTGGCCTTGGACACTTCCAGGCCACAGCTTCTCTGGGCAACCTGTGCCAGGGCCTCCCCACCCTCCCAGGGTGGAATTTCTTCCCAATATCCCACCTAACCCTGCCCTCCTTCAGCCCAAGGCTGTCACAAGGGATATCTGAGCGATGCCCTGCGGGGCAGCCCCGGCAGGGAACGGCCTTTGTGAAATCTTCCTATAAACTCCTATAAACCCCTCGTGTCCCGGCACACCTGGACAGAGCCCTGGAGTGAGGGGCTCACCCGCGTTACCTGGAGGGCCGGGTAGCTGAGCACGACCAGGGAGGCGCAGGCGCTGGTGTCGTCTCCTTTGATGTAGGATAAATCCACACCTCCCACTCTCTCCAGCCCGGCGAAATTCGGGTCTTTCTGCCACTCCTCGGTGTCCTGCTCCACCACGCCGGCCTTCAGCCGGGCCTGCTCCCTGCAGAGACACCCCGGGGCCGCACTGAGAGGGGGGTCCCTTCCCCGGAACTCCCCATCCCCGCCAGCGGTGCCCTGGGGAGCTCGCAGACCCCACCCGGGGGCAGAGCAGCGGGGGCTCTCCCCGAGGGTGGCCGTGCTCGGTGTAGCCCCGGGCCGTCCCTCCCGTCCCCCCCGGTACCGTTCCCAGCAGCGCCGCTCGGGCGGGGCGGCCATGGCGGACCCGGGGCCGCCCGTCCCTCCCCGCCACTGTCCCCCGGAACGCGGGGCCGAGCGCGGCCGTTCCGGGTGCGGCGCAACCGTGTCACGGGACCCTGGAACCATGGAGTGGGTTGGGTTGGGAGGGAACTTAAACCTCATCTCGTTCCACGCCTTGCCCCCGGCAGGGACACCTTCCACCGGCCCAGATTGCTCCAAACCCCATCCAACCTGGCCTTGGACACTTCCAGGAATGGGGCAGCCACAGCTTCTCTGGGCAACCTGTGCCAGGGCCTCACCAGCCTCGTAGCCAAGAATTCCTTCCCAATATCCCATCTAACCCTGCCCTCTGGCAGTCTGAAGCCATTCCCCCTTGTCCTGGCACTCCGGGCCCTTGTAAATAGTCTCTCCATCTTTCCTGTAGTCTCCCTTCAGGTCCTGCAAGGCCACAATCAGGTCACCCCAAAGCTTCTCTTCCCCAGGCTGCACAATCCCAGCTCTCCCAGCCTTTCCTCCCAGCAGAGCTGCTCCATCCCTCTGAGCATCCTGGTGCCTCCTCTGGACTGGCTCCAGCAGCTCCCTGTCCCTCCTGTGCTGTTCCCAGGGCTGGAGCAGCTCTGCAGGGGGGTCTCACCTGAGGGGCAGAACGGCCCCTGCCCTGCTGCCCACGCTGGGGGATCAGCCCGGGGTGAGCTGATGATCCACTTGGGGCATCCCAGTCCCTGTGGACCACGGGGCCAAATGAGATGGGGAAAGGAGCCAAAGAAGGAACTAAACAAACTTTATTGGGGCAGGGGCAGTGGGGCCCGGCCCCGGGACAAGGCGGCAGCAGGCAGGGGCTGCCGGGTTAAGGCAGTGAAGCAGCCACTTCCTTCATGGTTCCATTTCTCCTTCATGGTCCAGCCCCGCTGTGGTGCAGAGTGAGGAGGGGGTAGCAGCAGGTACCTGGGCAGGAAGGGGGAGCTGGGAGAAGGAGCTGGTTCTGCATCCTGCTGACAACCCAGTGTTGGGAGAAATGCAGACTGAAAAAATAAATCCCTTTTCCCAGCACCTGGGCACATTGGTTCATAAAAAAAATACTTCATCTTCCTCAGGTGGGTCTGGGGTTGTGGTTGTCCACGATTCACACGCAGCTGCTGGTTCTGTTTCATCCTCCTGCTGCACGGAAGCAGCTCCACATCACGTGTTTGCTACTGAAGTTAGTAAAGAACAACAACCCCAAACCCAAAAAGTAAATCAACAAACCCAAAACAAACCCACCACTCCCGAATCGCCACCCCCGGGTGTTGTGGCACCAACATTCCTGGCAGTGGCCTGTTCCTAACTTTCCCTGCGCTCTCGTTTGAAAAGAGCAGCTGCTTTCCAGGTAGCAATTGCATGAGAGAGAAGAATCTCATCTGGGAATGTCTCTTGCAGCTCTGTAGCTAATTCAGAGTCTTTGGCATCAAGGTAAGGCAGGAGCGATTCCTTCAGGCTGGAAAACAGAGCAGAAGTAGCATTAATAGCTACAGCAAAGCACAAATGCCATGTAATATTCGTGTATTCCCACCACCCAAAATACTAAATACACACAGTTTAACTGGTGTGTTTGTAGTGAGGAGGGTTAAACAGCCCCTTGGATTTACAGAGAGGCTGCAGGACCCAGCAAGGGCAGGCTGCAGGGCAGAACTGAGCTGTTGGGGCCAAGGTGTGCCTGTGAGAGCTGAGTGGGCTCCTCCTGGAAGGTTGGGCTTCATGATCTTGGAGGTCTTTTCCAACCTTAATGAGCCTGTGATTCTATAATGATTCTATCCAAGTGCCTGCAGAAGTGCTTGTGCTCCTGAGCAGCAGCTCCTGGTGTATTCCAGCAGGGTTCCCAAAACAGCTCATGGAAAAGGAAGTCACACATGCCCAAAATGGGCAGTGTGTCTCAGGACTAAGCTGGATATTTCTAATGTTGCTGGCTGTGCTGTGTCCCCACAGGACAGGCATTTGCCAAGGGAACTGTTCCCACCATGTGCATTCTCAGAGGCAGAGAAGCTTCAGTTCACAACTGTGGTGGGTTTGGGCTGCGTAACTCCTACCTCCACTTGGGTCTGAATTCATCCACAGCTTGGGCACGTCTCAGCTTCAAGACAATCATTTCATGGAGCTCCTGCAGGAAGGTTTCCAGCCTCGAGTGGACGAGGAAGGTGTGGAGGAGCTTGGCAATCTCTGGACTGAGCTCAGCTTTGTAGTCTTGACTGACGTCTGCAAAAGGATCCTAAAAACACAGCGAGGGAAAAAAGACAACCAGACAGACACATTTGAGCAGGCTCCTTGAGAGCAGAGGAGGAGCTGGTCAGACAGAGTTCTGGGGGTCTCATACCCTTCTGAGGCGCAGCAGCTGCTCAGATTTGCGGGTGGAGAGGAGCTGCCACAGGGCTATGCTGTGTTTGAGGTGGCATCGTCTGAGGGCCTGCAACAAAAACACATGCATGGATGTAAGGGATGTCTCTGGGAGCCTGTCCCCAGCCTGCTCTGCCCAGGCAGGTCACAGCTCAGCAGGGAGTTCATCCAGCCCTTTAACCTGGTTATAGCCTGCCTGCAACAGGCCTCTCTCTCTCTCCCCCTTCCCCATTTTGCCTTCAATAATCCATCTGTTTGGTACCATGAAAGGGAGTGGGAAAGCCATAGGGCTGTCACATGCACTGGTCACAACACAGTGCCTTTGCCCTGGCCTCTCTTCACACTCATTAGGAGATAAAAAACCTTCCCCATCACCAGTGTAGAGAGGCAAAGGGATGGTTTCAGCCCTGCTCAGCACAGGCCAGTGTCACCAGGAGCTGACTCAGATCTGAAGTTCTCCCTTTGCTCAGTTTTAGCACTGCAAAATTCTTCTCCTTCCCATGCTATCAGAGCCTGGATCTGCAGAGGAGCCTGACCTTCTGCACCTCCTGCACCTGACCTTTCTGGAGGGTTGCACAAACCTGCTGAGCATCACAAGCTGTCAGGTGCTCCCACCTTGCAAACAGTGGTTACAGGGAGAGTGAAAATTGCTTCCCCCTCACTGCTGAATGTGGTAGAGAGGGAATTCAATCACCCTGTCAAGCTAAACTTTTGCTGGGCTTGAAGGTCACACTGGCTGGATTAAACCAGTGCAGATTTTACCCTGTAAGAATCAGAGCTTTGCCCTCAGGACTCACCTGAAGAACGTGAGGGTTCGTCTGGTCCCCCATCTGCAGAACTTGTTCAATGTAGTCAGTCAGTGGCATCTCAGCATTCTCCCCAGCCATGGCCAGGAAGCCCAGGGTGATTTCAGTGAGGGACAGAGCATCACAGACATCACTGTAGGACTGCAGCTCCCCACTGATCATGTTCATCGCAGAACTGGGCAGAGCACTCTGAAAACCAGGAAGTCAGAGCTAATATTAGTTTAGAGCCATTCCTTATCACTGCTCAAGTTGCTAAACTCATGGAAGAGGAATAAACTTATTCCCAGATGTAGGACACTGAAATGCTGAACTGTCTCCCTTTCCTCTGTAAATCCAGGCTGACAACACAAGTCCAGACTGTACATATTCAAGGCATGCTGAGAGATCAGTGGGCAAGCCTTCAGATGGACAAGGCAAGGGACAGAAAAGCCAGGAGTTCTTGGGAAGTCAGGGGTCTCATGTTTGCCCTGTTTCCTCCAGTGCAGAAACCCACCTGCTCCAGCTTATTCCTGACATCAGTAAAGAGCTGCTCATAGTTCCGGTCATGTCTGCACACTAGGGTAGGGATTCCCTGTCAGAGGAGAGACACCCATGGCTGTGAAGCTCTGGAGACACTGCCCACCCTGCCTGGTGTGTGCCTGGCAGCAGCACCCACTGCAGGGCCCCCCCAGCCAGGCAGCACAGCCCCTGCCCCGTCCCACCGTCAGCGTGATGAGCGGCTTCCCCTGCAGGAACTTGCTGATGACTTGCTGCTGGATCTTCTCCAGATCGAAGTCCTGCAACGTCTCCCCTCCCTTTTCCATGCTGTACTGGCAGTTGGACAGGATCAGAGGAATCAGGTCTCTCTCCACCTCGTAACTGATGAGATGCAGGTCAGCCACTTCTGACGGGCTGATCACGTACCTGCAGGGGAGCGAACGGCCTCCATCAGAGAGAGGAGCCTTTCTGTGGCAGGAAAGCTGCCTGTGTGGGAGCAGGAAATAAAACAGAGCCCGAAAAATGGAATAGCAACACACCTGTCATCTTCCTTGATGTGTTTGTTCACTGAGTGGACGAAGTCATTGTGCAGACCGATGAGGTAACTGGCCAGGGCGGTGGAGCAGAGGCCCAGCCCCTGCCGCCGGGGCAGAAGGACCTCAAGCTTGCTGTCCAAGGTCAGGTCAGCATCACAGTAGCCTTTAGGGAGCTTAATTTCCCCTGAAATAAAGAGAAGACTGTTTGAGGTGGCCCAGAGGCAGCCCAGGCTGAGCAAGCCTCTCCTGAGCTGACCCACGGCAGGACAATGTAGAGCCTGAGAAAAGCTGCGCTCTCTGCATTAGGGATCAGCACTGAAGCACACAAGTTCAGGTGAGAATACTACAGGAGGGAAACAAATTCTTCCATTTGTGCCTGGATGATCTTAACATTTAATGGCCAAGCTCAGTTTTGAGGCTATGTCTCAGCATCACTGACAGGAGGAACCTGAACTGTGAAAGAGGAGCAGCACTGGGAAAGAAGGTGCTCACCATTGGTGTCCAGAGAGCTTCTCAGCTTGTTCCAGACAGACAGAAACACATTCACTCTCCTCTGTAACAGGTCCCTCATCACATCTGAGGAACAACAGAAAGACAACTCCATGAAACACCTGGCAACACCCTGAAACTCCGTAATTCAGGAATTTTCAAAGCACACCACTGAACTCTAGGCAACTGCTCAAACTGCTCGAGAGACTAAACAGACATTAAACATTTTTCTAATGATATCAAATGGAATCATTTGCTCTGTTTGTTCATATTTTTCTATTATTATCTACTATTGGCCCAGGCTGGATTGATCCTTGGTCTGATTCTGCAGGACCTTAAGTACTTCAGTACTTTCCCAGAAGTACTTAAAAACATCAGTAATTGTACTTAAATACAATTGGAGGAGCTGCCACAAAATATCTGTTCAGGAAAGGAAGGACAGTGTATCTATTCCACCCTTTAGGTAGGCCCTGCTCTGGGGCTGAGCTTAGAAAGTGAACATCCCATTGATGCACTGAAGCATTTCTCTTGCCTGTGTTTGAGCAGAGCTCCCACCCCTTGTGAAAAATCTCTTGTGCTCAATTCCCTTTAAAATCACCTGGTGACCTTTCCAACCATAACTCCAGGGTTAAGGTCTCCAGTTTGTTTGGATGGGAATTAAAAAGAAATATGAGGTCTTAAGATTGCAAGTTCAAGAGAAGTTTTCACCTTCAGTTTCAACTGGACAATCCAGCACTTTCTATTTCAGTAATTACAGTTTTGGCAGAGTCTTCTCACCTGAGAGGGGTTCTCTGAGGAATTCCCTGATGGAGCAGCGTTTGATCTCAGCAGTGTTCTGGAATCGCCTCACCAAGTCCCTCTGCAGAGCCAGAATCTCTGGCAGGAATTTCACCAGTCTCAGTTCAGTTTCCTGGAAGAGGAAAGGGAGCCTGTGTGGGTGAGGCTGTGCTTGGACAAACCAGTTTTGGATACTTTTATGGAATTCCTTTTTACATGTTTAAAAGACAACAATATTTTCCACGTGCATTCTCAAGATTATAGCAATTGGTGAGAATAAACTCACTGGATAATCCAAACATGGTTTAGTCCTGGGCAACTGGCTCTGGGTGACCCTGCCCAGGCAGGGGCTGGAGCTCCAGGGTCCCTTCCCACCCCAACCAGTCCTTGGTTCTGCACCCTCTGAACATTCCAGGCTCTCATCCCTGTGTTCCCCCCACCTTCTGCAGGAACTTCCAAAGGAGAGGGACAGTGTCCTTGGCATTCTTTTGCTGGACAACATGGCCCAGGTTCTCCACTGAAATCCTCTTCCTGCAGCTCCACATCTTGGAGTGATGTATGTGGCTGTTCTTTGGCAGCTGGGACAGGAATGCAGCTGGGTCACCATATACTATTTTCACTATGGGATTGGAAGAAATTCTCTCATCCTCTTGTATCTGTTGGTTTAACTTCAGAAGATTTTTGTCCAAATCCTGCATTAAAAAAAAATAAAAATTATTGGACAAATGTTTTCAACTGAGTTAAGCCATTTCTGCTTTTCCAGCTGTACAAAACCAACCCAGCACAACCCGAATCTCAGACTCTCATTTCCACAGGTAGAATAAAGTTGGCTGATCCTTAACCTGCAGCTGTGTCATGGACAGGTTGGCTTTAGGAACAGCTGGGTGAAAAGTGCAGCAGAGGTATTACAGCACATCAGATTTCCACATAAATGCATTTTGAACTGCTCAGCTACTGACATTTTGTCCAGCAAATTTCTCACCTTCAATACAGGAACAATAATTGTGTTTGCAACAATTTCTTCCCATTTGTTTCTCTTCTCTTTGGTAGAGAGAACAGCATCGAACCGCACTGGCCCTGCAACAGGAATATTTCATCTCTTACAGCTGCAACAGCTCAGTGAAAAGAGAGCACAGGTTCTCCAAGTGACATTCCTGATGGGACATCCTTGCAGGTCAGCATGAGGAGCAAGAGCAGTTGCAGAGGTCCTAGAAGCTAAATGAGTATCTGGAGAGTGACACCCAAACCAGCACGCATGTGAATGATGGGGACACTTGTACAAGTCATTCACCCAGAGAGGTTAAACAGCTTGTCCAAGGTCAGACCATGATCAATGACAAACTGAAGCTTGGAATACTGACTGGTGCTGTCACACACAGAATATGGCCATTACATATAAATCCCTCCATGACACAGTGACATGTCAACTTGCACCCCAGATTCTCCCACAAACCACACTCTGCCAGCCCTCTTCTACCAAAGACCTCCTTGGGAGTCATTTAGAGGGCAGCACAGAATATAGATTGCACACAGCACGAGCTGCTGTGCTGGGAGCATCCCCCCCTGCTCGGGAGCTGGAGGCTCTGCCAATCTGTCATGACGTTATTTAGTCAATAATTCATTTTCAGAAGTATTGACTGCACCAAACCTTGCAAACCCCATGTACCTAACTGAAAGAAGCAAACAGCCAAAAATTCTTCACTCCCTACAGTAAGAAACAAGCTTCAAATTCTGGATCTTCCTCATCAGCTCAGCTACTGCTGTTGGAAGTGGTTTATCAGCCAAAAGGCTGCGTCACTGCGGCCCTTCAAACACAGCTTAGCTGGGATATGGCAGGTGGGTTTTCTTACACTGGCCCGGGCGCTGAGGGGGGTCCTGGAGGAGGCTGCTGAGCACAAGATGAAGGGTGTTGATAGTCTCATCCACACTCTTCCCCAAAATTTTTGTCAGCTGTTCCAAGTCCTCCTGGACGTGCTCCTGCAGGAAGCTCACGGCGTCGCGCACCCGCGGCTTGATGATCCTTCCCAAGGACTAGAGAGCGACAAAAGGCAAGAGCTGAGCACAGCCAATAACACCCAGGGAAGCACAAGGCACCCAGAGCTCAGTCCTGCCAGACTCCACCCCGTGGGATTCCTGCCACTGGAGCCACTAAAGGCAGCTGTGGGTGTATAAACCTCCACAGAAGTGCACGAAGGAGCAAAAATCATCCCCGGGCAAGGAGGGAAGGGAATTTGGGTCTTGCACCTGGACAGACTGCCCTGGTTACTTGGCAATGTGATGAAAAGGACCAGCAGCACACAAAGGTTTCACTACATTCTGTGTGGCCACCTGGGACCATTTCTGGAAGATACCTGAGGGTCTTTTGTGGCTCCCAGCAGCATTGACAGGTGTGTGAGCGAGCGGATCAGGACAAAGACAACGGGGGACATGCCCCGGTCAGACACTCCCAGTGTTCTTCTGTGCTCAACATCTCCAAGAACGTGGCCAGTTTGAGTTCTGTCTTCATTATTCCTGTAGGAAAGTGTATATATAGTACTTTTTTGCCTTGACAAAAACCACACAAGGCATCTCTGATACCCAGTAATGTCTTTTTGACCCATAAGGTCTTTGAATGCCACAAAAGCAGCCAATTAAAAGTGCTACAGGGGAGCAAAGGCTTCCAGTAAGTTTTGTACACAGATAAACCGATTTGTTTGGTTTTGCTGGCTGATTACTCTCGCTTGGACATCCCTTCCTAACATCCCAGAGAGCAGCATGAAGTGGTTGGTACCTTTGGCCCGGAAGGCGTGACAGGCAGGTCCTGCATCACTTAGCACTGAAAAGGTGAAGGAACCTACCGGAATTCCGTGAAGCCGGGCACGGGTGCGTAACGGATCCCTCCGATGGGGAGGTGGCATTCCAGACAGTGGCCGATCTCCACGGGGCGGCCACACTGGGAAAAGGAAAAGGAGAGCACTGAATTCCACAGCAAGAGCCTCTCCAGCAGGAAAAGGGAGTGAAACAAAAATCCAAGCCTGTAACTGCTCAATTAAAAACCCTTCCACATACCCCAGGCACAGGGCCTCTGCCTCATGTTTCCTACATCTGTGGCAGAATAGCCTTAATACAGCTTATGAGATTTAGATTACAAAATGATTAATAATATCGAGTTTAGAAATTGAACTCTGTGCAATAGAACATTAAAAACAGTAAACAAAATAAGAAGTTTATTGCTGAAAACAGTCTGCTTGAAAACCCACCAGTCCCAAATTCTTACCTCTCCCACAGTGCAGGGGTGGCCATTGGGACATGCTATTGAGAGAAACAAACAGGACAGCGTTATAAGACAGATTTATAAAGCCCCTGTTATTTCCTTTCATAGGCACCAACATCTTGGAGCAAGAACTATGCTTCAAGATCTAACCAAAAGCCCTGACTGTCACAAACCTCAAAGGAATGACAAGCCTGCACAGGAACTCAAGGAATTTTTCAGCACTGCTTCTCCTTGAAAACAAGGAATGGAAGCCTGAAAGATTCTGCTGCGAGTGCCAAAGTGGCATTCCTGAAGGAATGCTCCCAGCCCCGGACTCCCAGGCTGCAGTAAGGTCCTGCTGTGGGGAGAGAGACTGACAGCTGACCAGGAAGGTGGCCCAGTGCTCTTCTCTCACACTTGTGAACGTTGCCACAAGTGACAGGACAGGTCGTGTGCCCCCTAAAACTCTGCAAACAGCTGCAGACTGAAGACTAAATAGACGTTTGATGCACTTTGGTGCATCACCCACACAAACCTTCGTTATAAATATTGATTTACAAAGGATAACTCATGCTGAAGAGTGTGTTTGTCCTTACACTTGGAATTCCAAACCCAAGGATCACCCTTCAATCCCTTCCAAAGTCATCCAGGAGCACTTACTGTACCAGCGCAGAGCGGCCACTCCTTCCCAGGCCCTCGCCTGAGCCATGATGTCCTCTGGCATTGTGGGCAGGAACGAGTGCTGAGGGGGAAAAAGGGAAAAAGGTGACAAATGGATCTACAAATCAGTTCTTTCCTGTAGCAGTTGCTCACTGGTTCTTTGTTCACAATGGGGAACATGAGACATCTGAACACAGAGTTCAGGTAGGTGACGTAGACACAGATCTTCAAATTCTGCCTTTGAAAATCCACTCTTAGAACTGTCTGTATTGTTAAGACTTGCATGTGCACTCTCCAGACATCCTGAACTGGATTCCTGATGCACCCTGGTGTGTACCAGCCATTTCCTTACACTTTAGGTAGCCAGCAGTGGAGTAGCAGCTCCCTCCACCCTGACTCAGGAGCCAGTGCTCCCTGGAGCAGGCAGGTCTGCACAGCACCCACTGCTTCCAGCTCTGCTCACTCAAATACCAGCAAAAGTATCTTCTTGATACTGCTCAGGATGCAGATGTACCTTTTTAAGGCTGGACCTTGTTGTTGTGCTATTTAACCCCCACAGCACTGAAATAATCACACATCAGCATTTCACAGCTTTTGATGTCACAATGTTAAGAAAGGTCAGGTTACAGAGGATCCCACAAACACAGGAAAGAACTAGAAATATGCTGAACTGCATCTGAGTTCCATCTCTTTACCTCCATGGTGTGTGGCTGGAAGGCCAGGTTCCTGAGGGGCTGCAGGACAGGGCTGTGCCCACACAGCAGCACAGCAGTGGTGTGAACAGCCACCTCAACCAGTGCCCTGTGCTGGCTGGAGCTCTGGGGGTCCACGCTCAGGGCTGGCAGGGCATTCCCCACAAGGGCAGCTGCAAAGTGCTGCAGCTCTGGAGAATTCAGGACTTGGGAGTTCTGGATGAACTGAGTCATCGTGGCCGTTTGCTGAAAGAACACATTGAAAAGAAATACACCCAGCACGACACTGCCCAGCCCAGTGAAGAGGACTGTCAGCTGCTCCCCACGCTGGGCTAACCCCGCTTTGAAAACACTCCCAGACTGCCCAGCCCGGGACATCACCGTGTCTGGGGCAGAGGAACAAAAGCTCTTCCACCTCTGACTCAAATCTCCTTTATCCTTTTCCATGAAGGAGGTTTGTCACGAGCTTCCAAAGCGGAGGGTCTTACCTGCTGCTTGGGATGAAGGCTCGGGTCCCTGGCGCCATACAGGGCAGTGACCTCCCGGAAAATGGCCAGGAGCAGGTGGACTGATTCCACAGCTGGGGAGCTGCTGGAAGCCTGGAAAAGAATGGATGATGTGACAGGGAACAGAATAGAGCTGTCCCAGCTACAGTGGCTGCACATGCAGGTGAGAAAGCAAAGCAAACACGTGTGTCTGCAGCACAAGGCACCGTGACCTTCAAGCAGAGGCCCCTCAGGTACCTGCATGGGAATAGACACTGCCCACAGGGACACAGAGCTGAAAGAGTGGCCATCCCAACCCCAGCGGGTCCTGGTGAGGGGTGGGCTGTACCTTCTCTGCCTCGAGGAGCCCCTCAGCAGTGCCCTCCACCATGGCCCGTCCCACGGCGTCACGCAGGGCCCGGTACCTCTCCCCACACGCCAGGTACCGGTCGATGGGGTTGGCCTGGCTGCTCTGGACCTGCAAAGGAACAACCCATGGAGAGCACTGTGGGCAACAGCCACCTGTTGGTGAAGGCAGAATCTCCTCTTCCTCCCCAGCACTGGGGCATTTCAGCCTTCCCAGAGAGGCAGCAGCAGGCACAGCCACCCAAGGGCTCTGCACAGCCAGGAGAGACTCCACTGAGCAGAGAGCGGGGAAAAGTCATCTTCACAACCACTCCCACCGTGGTGGGTCCCCCAGGGGCCACACACCAGTAGAAACACCCCAAAGCAGCACAAAGTGAGGATGAAGAGGAGACCAGAACCATCTCCAGGAGACACCTCTTCTTTACCTGTCGCAGAATTTCCGCTGGGAACACCCACTTGAACTGTGGCTCTGTGACAAGCTTCTGAGCAAACTCCATCCCATACTGACTGGCAACCCTGCGGACCAGGTACACACGATGCCAGTCATTCCTGGTGAGGTTGCAGAACTGCCTCACACTTGCCAGGTAACGCTGCTTCTCCTCTGCCTGGTCTTGCTCTGGAGGGGTTAAAAAAAAAAAAAGATAAAAGGTAAAAGCACATCCCACCTTCTAAAACTTCTGTCTGCACCGGCTGTAGCACCAAATCCCTTTACTAGTACTGAGTAACTACACAGGAGAACTTTAGAGTCCTCCCTTCCCCAAGTGTTGTCTGGAGCGTTTCCTCAGCCAGGTTTCAGACAATGATTCATTTCTTTGACAGAGGAGATATAAACTCTCTGATATAAACTCTTAATCCCTTTTAGCTGCACAGAGCTCTCATTCCTATAAAACAATAAACCTTACAGCAGTCATGTGTCTGAAGCAGCATTTATGCTTTAAAGTTCAATTGAGTGGGCTCTAAATAAAACTCACTGTTGGAATCTGGAGGATAAAACAAATCTCCTTCCAAAGGTGTAATTGCCACGTGATGACACCTTTGGAGTCACCAGCACAGCCTTGCTACTAGTTATTGAGCACTTCTCACACATGGTACAGGGGACAAACACTGACTGACACCCTCAAGAGAAGAGAGGGTTGCTCTTGTTCTTGGCCACACATCAAAGCAGGTTCAGCAGAGCACGGGTGCACTGACTGCATCCAGCCCACCTGCTCTGGTGCCTTTGCTCTGCATCCAGCATTCCCATTTTCCAGCAGACTAATTAGGCTTACGTGTGTGCTGCTGCAAGTCAGAGATGAGCTCTGCAGCCTTGCTGAGGTACAGGCGAACCTTGGCCACTGCCTGCAGGTATTCCACGGATGATTCCTGAGGAGTCTCTCGGCTGCTCCCTGGGAGATAGTTCTCTGGAAAGCCTCCACTTCCAAGCAGATTGTTTATATGCTCATATCCAAGGCTGTCCTCAGACTTTTCACACAGGGAATCCTAAAGAAGGGCCGGGATGTGGCATGAGCAGCAGAGACACTTCAGTCAGCACTGACACCCACACTGCAGTGAGCACAGCAAACCCACGTCTCTCCCTGCACCCTCCACCCCACTGCCATTAGCTCCTCCCTGTGACCTCTCCAGTGCTTATCCTAAACCTCTGCAACATCACCAAACACCGTTTTTACAGTGCGCCCCAGCTGTCCCACATTCCCTAGGCATGGAGCCAAGCAAGAGCTATGAGCAGGCTGACTGGCCACACACACCCCATGTCCCAAGATGCCAAGCTTTACCTGTCCCTTAGGAAGAACACAATGTTGATTTTATAAAGCAACCCTTCTACAAGAAACTCTAGCTAGTCCCTGAGAGCAGGTTCTGACCAGGTGATTTGATATCAGCCTTGGGCTTCCTAGTTGGACAACTAGTTATTGTACACAAGAAACTTGCCTAAAATAGCAGTTGAGTTTCTATTCCTGACTTTTTTTTAATTCCTGCAACAGTTTCAAGGCCCAGCTCATACCTCCCCAGCACTCTTACCTCTATGCAGTTGACAAAAAGTAAGTAGAGTTCTTTTTTGTCATTTTTCTCTAGGAGCTCGCTGTGCTCCACCTGGGACAGGTAGTGTTGCACATCAGCTTTCACTTCATTGAAGCTACGGGAGAGAGAAACACCCCCTCACACAGCTGCTGTGCTGAGAGCTACTGCTCATGTCCTAAATCACAACAGAACTACCAGTGATGCCTGTGTGACATGTGGGGTCACTCTGGATCCAGCTGGAAGATGGAAAAGCCCTTAGGCCACGTTTTGCAGATGCCATCTGGCTTCACAGCCTGAGCCAGGCTTCGATCGTCAGCGATGCTCAAGGAGCATTTCCAGGGCAGAAGGCATCTGATCTGCTTTAAGCATCTGATTTAGGAGATGATCACACCTGAGAAGTGGCTTCTGAGCCCTGCCTGCAAAGGGAGGCTGGGAGAGCTGTGGGAACGGGGAAGTCTGTGGAGCTGACAGATCAGTCCTGATTAATCCTCTGTGGGTGAGGAGCACTGCTTTGCTGACCTGGAGCATAGCAGTCAGCCAGCTACCTTCCAGCCACCCAGCCCTCCCCCTTCAGCACAGGGCTGGGTCAGGAGCAGCCAGGGAAACCTTGGCACAGCCTGCTCAGATACTCCACCACAAGCTCCATGCAAGCCAGCCAAGCTGCATTGCTAATGCAAAGGCCTGGGATGAATTTCACCTGCAAGGATTCAAATTCAAGGAATAGCATGGAAGTGAGAGCAGTGATCAGATTGGCTTGATGGGGTCATGAAGAGAGCTGAGCCATGCCCTGATACAACACCCCTCAGCTGTCCCACTGCTCACCTGTACTTCAAGAGCAGCTTCAGCATCACTGAGCGGATGATGGGAGTTTCATCCACCTCATCATTGAACGGGGACAGGAATTTTGTGTAGACAGCAGGGTGATCTGTGGAGAGAAGGAAAAGACAGGTTTGGCAGGTGAGAGAAGGTGGTGGCAGACAGCTCCATGAGGCTGAGCATCAGGGTGAAGGGAGCTCACCTGAATCTTTCAGGAGGCTTCTGTGAACAAACAGCAGATCAAGGAGCCTCTGGATCACCTTCGAGTCAGGGGGTTCATTGTCCTTGAAGCACATGGTAGTGACAATATCTATGAAGAAATTGTTGCACCTCTGCCGGAACAGGGCATTCCTTGCTATGGCATCTCTGGGAAAGGGTAAAAGCATTGAGACAATGTTCAAATACAGAACCCCTTAAATACAGAATGATCAAATACAGAACCCCTTAAATACAGAATGTTCAAATACAGAACCCTTAAATACAGAATGATCAAATACAGAACCCCTTAAATAATGGAGGAATCATGCAGATAAAGGCAAAAGTCACCAAGGTGAGATACTTTTCCAGCTTTCCAACTAGATGATCTTCAAGGTCTCTTCCAACCCCAACCATTCTATGATTCTGTAATTTACAGTTTTCTTACAGGGACCAAGGCAGCTTCTTCCTTCTTTTGAAACAACAGACAGAAGGGACAGGACCTGTTTGGTTCCAGAGGGAGAGAAGCAGAGTTCCCCCATTCTGCTCATGGTGACAACCTCAGAGGGGAGAAATTCCTCACCACACCTGCCCCACTGCAAGGATCCCCCTTGGAGAGGGTGGAATACCTGATCTCCTTGGAGACAGTTAACTCCACATCCCCCACAGCGACTCTGCAGTATGGACAGTGCATCTGTGCTGGCACCAGCCACGTGCTGATGCACTTGTGGCAGAACATGTGGTTGCAAGGCAGGCAGATGGGATCTTTCAGCTCTCCCAGGCAGATGGGACACGGCTTCAGACCATATCTGTAATCCAGAAACAACAGTGAACACAACTGCTTCCATGTTGTCTTATCAAAAGCCTTTAATAAGATGTTCATCTGCAACTAGACCAAGAGGAGATAACGCCAGACCAGCTGGCTCACTGCTCAGCCCAGGGTGCAGAACCAAATGGGGTTATTGCTCTCATCTGGCTTTCACTACAACACATGAAGTGCTGCCTTACCCCCAGAAATGTGCTGGCAACATGGGCCATGTCCCTGCCTGTCCCCCTGTCAGTACCTGTAGAGCCTGCTGCTGACCTCATCCTTACACTCCCACAGCACTGTCATCACTGCAAGAAACGTTGGATGAGTCTTCATGTCTGAACCGTGCTGGAAACACTGCAGAGGGAGAGGACAAAGCTCAGTGACTCAGCTCTAACACCCGAGACACAAATCCCCATGATCAGCAGAAGGGAAGAGGTGAAATCACAGCTTTACCTTGGCAAGACGCAGAGTGTATTTTTTCACTAAAATCTCAAACTCTGGCATCACGGTGTTGATGCCAAACAGCACGTGTTCCACAAACAGAGCCATGGCAAACACCCGGTTCCAGCAGACTCTGTGGGAAGGAGAGCAGGGTTTCAAACAGAACATTATGAGCTGAGAGCAGGAATGGCACTGCAGTCGGGTCAGTCAATGATCTCACTGCTTTTCATGCTCCCCACCACAGCAATTCTGCACTTGTCATGACATTCTTACTTTGCCCCTTTGTTATCCAAAGGGATTTTTGTGAAGGGCAGAACACACACAGCACCTAACCCAGGGGCCTGGCCTGGAGGCAGCACTGCAGCAGGACCAGCACCACTGCACACACCTTCCCACACCTCTAACTTCTATAGGAAGAAAGTAATTTAAAAAATACTAATCACAATTAACTATGTTTTCTTCACCTCAAATAAACTAAACAAGCTCTGTGAGAAATTGGGGTATCTCTCCAGGCTTTCTTCTAAAAGACAAGATGCAGTGAAATTCCCCACCTCCCACAGCCTTTATGCCCAGGGGATGAAGTGGGGAGGCACTGCTGGTTGACAGGAACCTGAGGAGAGTTTTAAATAACCCCTGAACCCAGATGGAATGCACCGGATGCTACTGCCAGATTTAGAGGGAGAATCCACAGGAGATGAGAGGAAAAAATGTGGTTCTTGCTGCTTGGTATGTAATTGAGCCCAGCAGGAATCTGGAAAGGTTTGCAAAGTCTGAGAAAAGCAGCACCAAGCAGCTTCAGGTTGTACCAATGCCCTAATTACCAGCCAGGCAGAGGACCAGGGCTGTGAGCAGAGCTCTGGTACCCACCTGAGTTCCCCCAGCAGCTGATGGCACCGACTCCCACCCCGCTGTGCATCCTTCTCTTTACACAGAAATTCAATGGGCATCTGAAGGTTCCTCACTCTCTGCAGCCAGACCTCGGGGGGGGATGCCAGCACCTGGTTCTCCAGCTCTTCAGCACACACCAGTGCAGCCAACACGTCCAAAACCTGGGCACGGACACAGGGGCAAGTGTAACACAACAGCTGCAGCTCAGAATTACTCATGGACCTTGCTAGAGCACATGGTCTACTGAATAACGTTCCACTTGATTATGTTAAGCTCTGGAATTCTCATGCCTGTGGCTCGGGCCCTTAGGACTGTTTTAACTAATGCAAAAGCAGGGCAAACTATTCTAAAACCTGCCAGTAGCAATAACAACACATCATTCCTAATTCTGAGGATCCTGAGCTTGTGCTTCCCCCTCTGCTGCAGCTGAAACCCAAAGGAGAGTGAACTCCAGCTAACTCAGTGAAGACAGAGCTCCCTGCTAGGGCCGAGGACCACAAAGTGCCCGGCAGCGACTCTACCATCGCTGAGCGTGGAACTCCACATCCTTCCTGGTTGATGAGGTAGACAACCACACGGGGGTTCACAGCCAGGATCCTGGAGAGGTTCTGCAGGCGGCTCCTGAACTGGTTGTATGCCAGGTGGACCCAGGGCAGGGCGGGCACGGGCTCCTCTCCCCGGGGGGACGCGGCCGCCCACTCGGCCACGCAGGACACGAACGCGGAGCGCAGGCACTGCGGGGGGAGGAGTTAAACCAACATTAAAAAAGGGCTTTTATATAATTAGTTTTGCACCAGAAACACTGGCAAAATCCTCTGAAAGAAGAGAGTCAGTTCCTTACAAAGACAGTCTTAAATGTGTCAATTTATACGGGTGCTGCTTTCTGAGCAATCTCAGCAGCCGCTCAGTGTCAAAGCACCTGCTTTGGGGTGCCCTTGCTGTTGGTCTGTCTCAGAGGGGGATTTTCTCTGAGAGGCAGGACTGATTCAGGAGGACACATCCACAAGCATCACACTCTTCTCTCCATTCAAAGGGTTTCCAGCTCTTGTTCCAGACACTGACCTGCAGCTCCACTTGGGAGGACACATTGATGGTCAGGAAAATAAAGTCTGTGATGTAGCACTGGAAGAGCATCTGCCTGTCTTCCTCAGGCAGAGCAGAGATAAATTTTCCCAGGGCAGTTTTCTGGAAGATATCCACGAACTTCTCAGCATGGTCTGGAAAACGAGAATGCAGAAAAAAGCTGGATATTGGGAGGAGGCTGGCTTTGACACAGCATCCATCCTAGACAGACTGACACCTAATTAATCACTGATGCATCCAGCACTCCCCTCATTCAGGGCACTAATGAGGGACTCAGGCCAGGCCTTGTCAGCCCAGCACCAGTGTCGTATTTCTGGAATCTCACCTTGTCATTAACTCTTGGCACCTCCACAGCATTTTGAATGCAAAGGCACAGATAGGTGAGAAAGATTAATAGTGAGAAGCACAAAGAAAAGCTGCCTGCACGGAGCTCTGCTGGCTTGTAGGAGCACAGAGGGACTGAAGGTGACTCCAGTGTCCTGGAGGGGCATAGCAGTGACAAACCAGAGCTCACAGGGCAGGTGGGTGGACATGCTCAAGCCAGGCTCTCACCTTCAGTGTTTTGGATGTATTGAGCTTCCAACCACATCTCATCCAGGTACTCCTTTATCCTCCAGCTGAAGGGCAGCTCATTCCCAGCATCAGCAGACACCACCATGTTGTTCTGCACCAGAATTATCTCTGGCTGAGAGCTGGGGGATTAAAAGGTCATTAATGCACTGGGCTTTTGCCTGGGAAGCACATTCAGACAACAGAGGCAGAAGGTGCAGAAAGTAAGAAATCAGCCCCAGGAGGGGACAAGAGAAGGGGAGAGAACTGCAGGGCTCTGATACAGCTCATTTTGCCAGCTGTGGAGCACCAGCACTTCCTCAGCCAGCACTCCCTGGCCAGAGGGCTTTCCTGGCAGGACACATGGGCTGCAGGGGCTGGGCAGGACAGGGCAGTGACCTGTGCAACCCCCAGCAGTGCCCAGGCACAGCACAGTGTCCCTCTGCCATGTGGGATTAAAGCCAGTGCTGGGCTGGTCCCAGCCCTCCTGCTGCTCCCTCTGGGCTCACCTGTTCTTCCCCACCCCGGAGGGCACAGTCAGGAGTTTGGTATCACTGAAGATGAACATCCACAGGTTTGTCACCCACTTTGCTGCTGGCCTGGCCAACAGCTCCAGGTTGCCATCCCTGTCTATGACAGAAATCAGGAGAGCCAGGAATGGAGTGATCACCTTCTGGACTCGCTTCCACAGGGTGTGCCTTTGGGGCAGAGAGAGACAGAAAAACTCGTGATTTAGTTTTGCTGAATGATTATAAATTAATTAAATGCTTTTTCAGGCCATCATCTACACAATTGCTGCCATGGATAACATTGATT
This sequence comes from Corapipo altera, assembly GCF_003945725.1. NCBI lineage: Eukaryota > Metazoa > Chordata > Aves > Passeriformes > Pipridae > Corapipo > Corapipo altera. The sequence goes on along the minus strand of NW_020885011.1, from coordinate 648,266 downwards.
ACAACAAGGCAGAAGAGAAGTATATGAAAGGACCACCTGTAAGGAAAAGGTAGTTTTTATTTTCAGTATTCTTTAGATTTTGTTACTAGTTTTCTGTTTATATGGAAGAGTTCGGTGTTCTCCCTCCTGTGAAGGAGTGACCTCCAGGGAGGTGACTGTCCTGAATAGTTACTGACATTTGCTTGAGAGAAAATCCTAATCCTGCCTTTAAGGGAAAAAAATACCACCAATAAACCCCTACACTTCTCTCACTCCTGGCTCACCTGTAATCCCACTGTTCCACTCAAAGCATTTGAGCATTCTTGTCCCAGCACAGCCCATTCAGCTCTAAATCACCCCCCTCAGGAACCAGGAGAGGCTAAAACTGCCTTTGGAGGGTTTCCAGCACAGACTGGAGGCTGACACTGCAAATATTCAGATTACACAAAACTGCTGCCTCTGCTGCACAGGTGCCATTTGCAGACCCTTCCTGGAAGCCTGCACATTCCAAGGATTGCTGCTGTCCTCACCTGAAGGTACCTCCCTCCTGGAGAGCACTGAGGTTGGAAGCCTCCCGAAGCACCCAGTTTTTTGGGCGAAGGGAATTTTCTTCTTGCTTCTTCAGAAGGCTGGAGAGACGAGCCTTTGTTATCTTCAGGAAAGAGGCTACAAAACAAGAAGGAACTCACATCTTCTGTTGTATTAGCATTGCATCTAAAGGCAGATATCCCACCAAGCACAGTATTTTACAGTTGTTTCAGTAATTAGCCAACTAGGGGAAAAAAAAAAAATCAGCCACCAGAGCCAGCAGAGCCAGAGAGAAAGCCACCACCTGAACTGCAGGAAAAGCCCTACAGCCATAAAAGGAGCAACAGACTGGAGCAGGGACACGCACACTCCTGGGAGATCCCCCTTGTCCAGTGACCCTTGGGTCCCCAGTGACCTGACTGACATGGGTTGGGGGTCCCCCAGATGCCCAGGGACCTGCAGCACATACCTTTCAAGTCATCCTCCTTGGAGAGGAGGCCGAGGAGAATCTTAATGCGCTTCCTGCTCCGACTCAGGTCCTCGTTCTGGTCCCGCAGCATCCCCACAGCACTCTGCACACAGGTCCTCAGGAGCACAGTGGTGTCCAGGACCTCACCCTGCCCAGAACAGCATGAACAGGATCATTCCTCTCCAGTGCTGCACTCCTGCCCCAGCACACCCCTCCTGGAATGGTGACAGTGCTCCCTGGAAAGGGTCTGTTCCCTGGCACCCCCACTCCCAGCTCTCATCTCAGACTGCAGTTCTGAGTCCTTTTGCTGTCAAGTACATGATGCAACTTCTGTGGCCCTTTCAAACTGGCCTGTGACACAGCACTTGTACTGAGATAAGATTCCTACAGATGAAAGATTCAGCAGTTCAGCAGGAAAAGCGAAAATGATAAATATGACCAGGGAAAATTTGCCCTCCCTGGGGAACATTTCAGCACATGAAAGGCAAAAGCCACATGTCCCTTGTCCTGGGCATCCTCCAGCTGAGGCTGTCAGGGGAACATGAGCCAGTGTGGGTGTGGCTGCAGCACAGCCAAGCTCTCAGCCAGCTCCAGCACGGCTCCAATGCACACCCCAAAGCACACCCAGCTGGAGAGGCAGGCTCAGAAACACAGCTCCCACCTTCAGGGTGAGAAAGAAAACAGAAGCCTTTAAATCTGATTTTTGAAAGTTAGAAGTACGAAATGACTACGGATTTAGAGGGTCCTTAGGATGGTTTATTTCTTTAGTGATGCTGATTTTGACTGGACAGTGGGGAGGAGGAATTTCTGTCTGATCATTCACATTCATGATGCAAATACTGCTGATGGATTTCAAGGCAATGGGGATGCAAAAGGTGTGTTGCATCTATGCATGACAGAGCAGAGACCCATCCTGACAGCTGAGAAGCAAACAAATATATTCTGAACTGACCTCATAGTGCTCTGCTTCTGACACTGGCACTTCAACCTCCATCTCTTCCTCCTGTGCTTCTCCATTCACAGGCAGATCTGCAACTAAGGTGTAGAATTTTTATTAGAAAGCAGCAGTAAATTTCTGCATCAGTCAGATAAGGGTTTATTTTAGCAAGTGCATCCCAGATCAGCAGAAGATCTGTCAGATCCATTATCACCTGCATCCACCTCCCAAATACAGACACAGCTGCTGGGGCTGTCAGGCTTCATGCAGCAAGAACTGGAAGAAGTGACACTGAGCTGATGCCCTAAGCTCTCCCAGAATCCTATCAGGCAGTGTGGGAGTAAGAAAAAACTGAGGGGAAAGAAAGACCCTTGTCAGTGGTGTCTGTCACACAGCATCTGCTGCCTCTCGTGATGGGACAGAGCACTCAGGCTGCTGAGCAGTGCAAATACCACATTCCTGTCAAAAGAAAAAGCTGAAACTACCAAATTAACTTACCTGATGACCCAAAGTTGTAGCAACGAACTAAATACAAATACCAGTTGGGATCCCCCCCAAAAAAACACGTTCTGAGCAGGGACAGTCACAGTTCCATTGTACCAGGCACCAGTGGTTCCTCCAGCACCAAGTCTGGGACCAGAGCTCCCCTTTTCCCACTGGCACATCAGCCCCAGTGGCTGGCAGAGCCAGCACACAGCTCACCTTTGGTTTTGTCCGAGCCCTCAGAGAACACCTGGCTGATGGTGAGGTTCTGCAGGGCTGTCATGTCCGAGACCATGTCCTTGGATCTGCGCAGGTCGTCGATGTGCACTGACTGCCACAGGCCTGCAGGGAGAGCAACAGCAAGAAATCATTCCATGCCTGCAGCCTGTTCTTCTAGAACAGCTTCCCAAAAACTGGCTGCCAGCACCTGTGCGTCGACATTCAGAGCTCACTGACTGTCACCTCTGGCTGTAGGAAGGGAAGCAGAGTTCCCTCAGAACACACTCCCTGACAGGGCACACAGAGGACCAGGGCTCTGAGGCTCTCAGAAGCCACCAGACCCAGAAGACCCTTCTGCTGAGAGCAGAACACGTCAGCACGTGTTCCAGGGCCTCCCAGGGGACAACATGCCCAGGGAGTTACCCTTGTGTTTGTGTGTTGCTCTCTCCAGGCACTGATCCCCCAGGCCAGGCCCTGTGGGGCAGGGAAGCAGCTCTGACAAGGGACAGGACACACCAAGTCCAGATCTTCAGCATTCAAAAGGACAGTGAGCCAGAGAAGCAACTGCCTGGAGCCAGTTGAAGAGTGAGGAGGGACAGATGGGCTCACCCACCTCCATGGAATCCCACATAGGACGTTCCTCCTTCCAGCCGGGAAAGCTTCATGATAAAGTAAACAAAGACAGAGACGTCTCCCAGGTCCCCCTTGTTGATCTCGTTGACCACGGTGTATCTGCAACACAGGAATGCTGGCAGAGCACACACAGGCTCCAGGGCACGGGTCCTTCCTCTGAGCAGACACATTTCCTCTCCCCAGACAGGCCAAGTGACTCTCACTCCCTCCACCCGGCCAAGCTGCCATCTCCAGCTGTGCCTCAAATGATCCCCCTGACCCTCAGCTCTTCAGGACTCCTGCAGCCAGTGGGCAGAATTCACACTTCAAAGGGGATTATCTGCTCACTTGACCCAGCTTAGTTTATTTTGACTTGGGCTACAGATTATTATTTGAAATATAATTAGTGCATCCAGATTCACTCTGCTGCAGAATAAAAGACTGCACATTCCTGAGTCTGAAATCCCCAAACAGCACAAATAAGCAAAGGCGGTGAGGAGTGGCCAAGCAGAACTGAACCACTTCACACCCGACTTACTTGGCAGAGGCAACAAGCTGGGCATCTTGAGAGCCATCTTCAAAGTCTGTCTGAATAATAAGGACTTTATTTCCTGAAGTGGCATCCAGGAAATCCCTGAAGAGTGAAAAGGGATTTAACAGAAGTCACTAAGTGTAAAAACCAAACATTAAAGACTAAAGAACCAGTCACTCCACATTAGCTTTGGCTGCTGCAGGCAGAAGGAGAGATTAAAACACCAAACCTCACCTGTGTCTGGTAAGGTTTGCTCTGAGCCAGCTCACTGTCAGCACAGCACAGGTCCTGCCTCCCTTTCCCATGTGTGACTCCAGGTGTTCTGCCCACACACCTTCCACCCAGCTGATGGCCTGTTCCGAGCAGGATAACGCGAGCCCAGACTCACCTGATGCTCCTCAGGAAGGAGTACTCCGTGTCAAACTGCTGCAGGAACAGGATCTGGGGCCTTTGGGCTTTCCCCTGCACCTCTCTCTCCAGGCAGGCAGCGTCGGTGCTGGTGAGCAGCCGGGAGAAGGTGGTGACCTGGGGACAAGGGGCAGGAATGCAGCGGGAAGGCAGCACAGACCCCTCACCTGTGCTCTGTGCTGCAGAGCTGGACTGCACCCCCAAAACCAACACTGCCAACAGGCAAAGGGCCAACGTGGGCTGTTACAGCAACCTAGGGCCACTGCTGGACATCCTGCAGCCCTGGCAGGATAAACAAAAACCTGAGGGCAGGTCAGGGGGGGTTGGGAGGACCCCACCAGGCACTCACCTCTGTGAAGGCTGTTTGGGACCCAGACCCCTGGTGGACATGAGCGCGGAGAAAGTCTGCAAAGGACGTGTGCTGCTGCTGCCTGAAGTACGTTTTGGCCAAGGAATCTGCCATGAACATCCCCACGGAGCTGCAGAGGCGGATGACGGCGTCAGGGGTGGCACAGTTCAGCAGGGCCAGCTGGGCCTCCCTCTTCACCCGGGCCTGGAGCTCCCCGGGAGGACACTGTACCCGCAGCCTCTCCGTGGTCTGCAGCACCACCGAGGCGCAGGTGCTGGGCTGGTAGCCCACGAACACGTCGGCCGGGCGGTACCGCTGCTGGCTCAGGAAGTGCTCCTCCGTACTGACCGCGGCGAACTCCTGCACCCACTTCTGCAGCTCCCTCACGGTTTCTCTTTGCCCCTTGTCCAGGACAGTGCTGATATCCAGGTAGTGCTTCTCCAGCCGGTTGATCAGTGGAATGGGGAAGTGCTTGTACACCACGTCCTTCTCCTCGATGACGATCAAGCGGAACTTGGGGTGCACGCGGCACTTCACCCGGTGGGTGCCCAGCCCCAAATCCACGTACTTCTGGCCAGCAAGGTACACGTAGTACTGGTTGAGGGCATCGTAGAGGCTCTCATAGAGGTTTTGCAAGTTGAGGAGCACAACCATTTGGCCAGTTTCCATGCAGACCTTCACACGGTTGATGTTCCTGCATATCTGGGTGTATTCTTGGTCTTTAGGGAAACTGGAGCCAAAGATAATTTCTGGCTGCTGCCGGGCAGTGAAGAAAGCTTGCTGGAGGATCTGCAGTGCCGCGTAGTTCTCAGTCAACACAAGCAGGTACCTGCAATCCCCATCCTCAGCACTGCTGCAAATGTTCTGTCGGACCAGCTCAATCCTACTGATGTCATGAGCGTGTATCTCTCCTTTCTCTGGTAACTTTGAGGTGAATATTTCCAAGGCATTGACATCATCTTTGCCACCGAAGTTACGAAGAACCACTTCGGCGATGTCCTGAGGTGTCGGCTCGCTCTTGGAGTTCTTGGCTAAGGCGAAAAACATCTTTATGAGGCTGTAGTAGTCACGGAGACCAAAGAACTCCCTGTCTTGGGCCTTGCAAATATTTTCATATGCGTCTGCAAAGGGATGGAAATAGGGCTCGACCCTCTGCAAAGCCCCTCGTGATGAGCAGCAAATCCCCTTCGCGCTCTCGATGAGCTCCTCTCTGCTGGGGTCCCCACGAGACACAAAGATGCCTCGGTTCATCTTGGCAGGGTCCAGGGCCCAGTTGGAAATCCCAATGAAGCCAACCTTCTTGTGAGGAAGAGGGACATCATCTATGCAGCCATCTTCCAAAAGTGGATGCAAAGTCTTCAAGGGCATTTTGGGAGAGTCTTCTGCCAGCCCAATCTCATCCAAAACCACCACGGAGACATATTCATCCAAGTTCTTCCCTTCCTGGAATCGAGCACAGTGCTTGAAAGTGCCTATGATTCCCTCCGGAGTGGAGAGGGGGCTGCACTGAAAAGACACGAGATGGATCTGCTTCAGGTCCTTGAACAAATCTGAATGAGCTGCTTGGCCCTGCATAGCATCGGCCACGATGGTTTTCGCAAGGGATTTGGAACTCCCAGGTTTCCCGACGAGAAAAAGAGGGATTTTTAGCTCAATACAGATGACCATCATAAAGACATTTTCCTTCAAGGCCAAGTTTCTTGCTATGGTATCCCGGAGCTGCACACCACTCAGGAATAAGTCCTGCATCAGGGAGATTTCTTCCAAAATCTTTTTCTGGGTGTCATAAGGCTTTGGAAGGACCTGGCTGATCGCATTCCTGTAGGCCTCCTTCCTTTCCAAGGAGGCGTGATAGCAGACCCCAACTGCCAGCACCAAGGACCAGATAGTGTTGTTTCTCTCAACATTGCCCTTTGGTGCTTTCTTCTCGGCCAGGTACTTCTCCAGCTCCCTCAGCAGCAGCTCACTGTGCCTGTAAAACCACTTGAAAACTTCCATGCAGCGCTCCACGTCCCGCAGGCTGACGAAGCTGCACTCGTCGTCCCTCTGCCTCATGTACTTCTGGGAGGCAAAGAGCACCTCTGTGACTGCCTCCACCTCACCCTGCTCCATGGGGACCTGCTCCGCAACCCGCTGCACGATCTGCTGGATGTACATCTTCTCTGTCAGGTTGTTCAGCTGCCCGAAATCCCACACTAACGGGATCATGCTGGGCGGGAGCGCGTGGACCCGGTACACGAGCTGCCTCAGAGGGACAGACCCGAGCTTATCCTTGGTCTCATCTGCTTTGACACGGTAGCCCAGCCCAGCTAATTCCAGGCGTTGGATCATCTTGGGCGTGTGCTTTCGATACGGGTTGCAGGCTGCGATGATCCGCAAGCCAGAGCCGGAGGCCAAAGGCTTCCCCTGCACCGTGCGGTCACACAGAACCTCCTTAATGCTGCTCACGGCCTCTGTCGTGTTGGCCTCATCGAAAAACAGGACAGTGTCCAACCCGTGCTGCTCCTTGTTGGCTTTAGCCAGGGCTTCTGCTTCTCTGATCCTGGCATAGATCATCTCTGCAGTGGTACCTCCGTGGACTTTGACAAGCTTCATGTTCTCCACCTCTACAAAGCCTCTGCGTAACTGGCACAGGAACTTCACCAGTCTGGTTTTCCCACAGCCCGTCTCTCCCATGATGACAACCGGGATGTTGCATCGGAATCGCATCTCAATGGCCAAGATCTTCAGCACATTGTCCATGGTGAGCTCGTACGTCTCGTCGGGGTCTACCAACCAGGAGAGCCCCAACACCATGCAAAGCCTCTCGAGCTTCTCGTGCCGAGGCAGCCGATCGAACGGCACGTTGAAGGGAACCCTCTGCAGTAACAAGCCGTGGTACAGCTGTGCAGTCATGATGTTCCGCTTGATGACGCTGCCGTTCAGAGGGTTGATGGCATCAACACCCCGAGGGCCGTTCGGCTGGAAGTGGAACCCGATGAACGTCATGGACACACGATCTTCATTGAAAAACAAGTAGGGGTGAGGCTCCGACTCCCACCTCTTCCGGATGCGGAACGGAAGAAGATCCTCCTCCGCCACGTTCTCCAGGTGGGAGGACTGTCTTCCTGAGCTCTGATCGGAAATGTTCAGGGAGGGCGTCGCAAAATCCCTCGCCATTAAAATCATGAAGGTAACGACAAAGTTTTTGAAACCTTTCAAAGTGTCCTGGACAAAGTCAGGGTTGCAGAAGACAGAAGCTTCACAGTCTCTCAGCTGAATGTTGAGGAACCAGGCGAAGTTGCGGAGCTCTGCCCAGGAGGGATCCACGATCCCGCAGTGCAGCAGGAACAGCTGCAGACATTCCGCCGGGCTCCCCTCCACCGAGTGGGCTTCGTACCAGAACACGTCCAGGTCACACCCCTGATCAAACCTCTTCAGATACTGGAAAGGTCTCTGGAAAGCCTCGCTGCGAAATTCCTCCTCGTCCATTCCCGGGTCCGAAACATCCCCAGACTGTTTTCCAAGTGTCTCCATTTCTAGTACTTCTTTGGGAGACTTACACGTTACTTTAGGGAACACATCTAAGAAATTATACTTCTGGCTTGCTGACACCTGGAGAAGAGGAAAGGAAAGAGTCATCACAGAGCTGATGATCAAAGCCCTGATCTTCTTCAGTTTAGTTAATCTGTTCTTAACAGTCTTCTTGGCTAAAACCACAGACCCGAGTAACGAGAGCCAGCCCATACAACCAGGACACCTTTTCCCCTTTGTATCCCTTCTTCCACATAAAGGGCACCAATGAATTCTATTCCCTTCTACACTTTCCTCCCTGGAACATGAGTCCTGTGTCACCTCCAGCCCCTCCTCAGTGCTACCTCGAAGAAAACTAAACCCAAGAAACTGTCACTTCCATATTCTGTTCTTTTAGCTCCGTATAAATATTCCAGTACTTTCAAACCTGCAAATTAACACGAGGAACATTAGATTTTCCATTTTTCTGTTTCCTATAAATGTTACAGTGAGGCCAGTGAGGCTTGGACTAACAAGCCTTCAGAAGTCACCAACCCAAGGGAATCACGACAGGCCCAATTTACTATCTGATTTTAGTCTCACTTTGTACAACTCCAGGGACACCACTTTGTAATGACACACAGCACACCCCAAATGGAGCAGAGAATTCCTGTGCTGTGTTTACAGTTACAGTCTCCATGTACAACCACGAGCAAAATGACTGAGAAATTCCCAGAAGTGGAGCACTGCTGTGTACATACAGGTGTGGCTGCTTTCTTTGGCACTGGGGACACCTCAAGGATTTCAATGACATACAGATGACACTTCTGTCGCAGCCACATATTGCCATTATTATCTGTCAGGTACTGCAAAACCAATAGCTTGAAGAGAAACTCTGGAATTCCACGTTGCACCTATCACAAGAAAAGACACAAAGGCATTTCCTCTTCATTTACCAATCACAACCTCACAGAATCACAGAACAGTTGAGGGTGGGAAGGTTCTTTGCTCAAAGCAGGCTCAGCTAGAACAGGCTGCCCAGGGCCACACCCAGCCAGGTTTTTAGTACCTCCAAGGATGAGACTTTACAGCTTCTCTAGGAAGCTGTTCTAAGTCTCTAGGAACTGTTCTAAGTCCAACCACCTTGATGGTAATGAGTTATTTGTGTTACACAATAATTAGAATATACATCCTTGAGAAATGGCTTACTAAGAAACAAGAGCTTTAAAGAAACAACTCTTTCAAGGATCCATACAGGACTTCTTGGACAAGGCAGCTGTGGGAGGGATGTACTTACTGAGGAGGTGATATCAAAATGGAATATCATGGGCTTTTTCTGGTGTTCTTTCTTCAGAAAAGGCAGGAGAGATTTTAGCACTTTATCTTCATCCACTTCTGGTTCAATTAGTCTGATGGTTTCCAGAAGTTCTGTGCAGTCAGGCTGCTCTTCTTGCAGCCTCTCATGTAGCCTCTTCACATAGAGAGATTTCCCTGTTTTAAAAAACACCACAAGAATTAAAGCCATTGATATTGAATACATCATATTAAAGCCATAATAGAAAGAAGGAAATAAAATGCTTAAGTACCCTATGCTCTGTTTGCTTTTCAGCCTGATAAGGAGTTTTACTTAATACCTCCTCCAGCTTTTTGCATTAAGAGCCATTGAACAACCATTTCCCACACAGGAACACAGGCAGCCTTTGCAGCCCTTGTCCCACCTCACAGCCCATTTCCTGCAGGCAAATGTTACCCTCAGGAGCTCAGGTTCAGCTCACCCAGCATTAGTTATGTTTTATGTTAATTACCCAAGTGAGCAGAACAAAACAGGTGCCAGTTAGAAGGTGACCCATCTCCAGAGGTGCCCATCTCAGGACAAGGCAGGGTGACATCCAGTTTTCACACCACTGCACTGGGTAGAGTCTGAATCGCTCTTTCTGACTAAGATATTTAGCACTTGGACACAAAACCTGACAAGGTGAGCCCGGTCCTGTTTTCCAACTCTCAGCAGACCCCACTTTGCATGTGACACCTTACCCACACCAGCTCTTCTGGAGGACACAATCCCAACACACATGTTGCCCTTGAACACAGAAGCAGCCGAGCTCGAGGGCTGGGGCACTCGGTAGTGGTGCTGCAGGTATTGCTGGATTTCAGCCCGTGGCCTCTGGGGTATCATGTGCACTTTGTAGTGGCTGAAGGCAGAGGGGATGTAGCTGTGCTCCCGCTCGCAGTCGCACAGGATGACCAGGCGGTAGGAGCTGTTGTAGCGCTGCAGGTCCTGGAACAGCTCCTCTGCTCTGCAGCTGACATCGTAGCTCAGCTCATCTGCGTACAGCATGGTGTAAATCTTCTCCCCTCCGCTGCAGGGAATGAGGCACCTCCTGAGGAACAGCCCCACCTGCTCAGCAGTGGTCTGAGGGGTGCACAGGAGAACCTCGTCAAAGGTGGGCAGGGGCTGCTCGGGGCTGTTCATGTAGATGGCCAGTGCAGAGCTGAGCACCTCGGAGCGAGGGCAGGTGATGAGGTTGGGCTGGCCCACACACAGCAGGTCCTGAGGGAACTCCCGGGTCACACAGTCCCTGCCACGGCCGGCCAGGTCCCCCAGCCACACTCCCAGCGAGTCGATATCCAGGCAGCTGGGGAGGAAGGAGCCCATGTTGCTCATGTAGCACTCCCAGATGCACTTCAGCTGGGCAGTCAGGTCCTTCTCCCCGCCCAGCAACACTTGCAAATCAGAAATAGTCTTCCCTGAGCTGGGAGGCAGCTCCCTCCCGGCGGCTGCGAGCGCGTCCCGCTCGGTGCAGTCGCGGTTCAGGAAGGAAAGCATCGTCAGGGCAGCCTGGCTGGGCGTGCCCTGCCCCAGCTCTGTGCACAGGTACACCAGCTGCTCTGCAGTGTAGTAGTTCAGGTAGAAGTGCTGGAACCGTTTCTCATACATGAAGCTCTTCCAGCTCTCCAGGAAACTCTCCATGGTCTTGCAGAGGCCTGGGAGCACAGCTGCCATATCCCCCTGCCCCTCCAGCACTGGGATGGGGCCCAGGGAGAAGTCGATAAGAACACAGGATTCTCTTCTGGGTGAACAATACACGTGGGCAAGCCAGGAGCGGAAAAGCATGTTCCCAGCTGAATAAAGGTCTATAAAGGCCTGTGCAAGTCTCTGGACGTTGGAAAAGACCTGTGTGAGGGCAGAGGAGACAGAAAAAACACTAAGCTAGTTTACCAAGTTCCAGCCATGAAACCACGGGAAAGACTTCCAATGAAAAGAAAGGCTTTGGTCCAGATGTTTGTCAGGCCTTGTACAGCAACCACAGACTCTCTGTGACTTTTTAACAGCAGTATCCCCAGGAAACCAGTAAGGAACCCCCGGGAAACCAGTAAGGAACCCTAGCTTGCTACAAAAGCACAGAGATGCTCTCAGCCAGGAGCATCCCCAGTGCACCCAGAGAATAAGGGTACCAGTCCACTGTCGGGTCTCCAGCTTAGTCTCACCTTAGCAAGGAACCAAAGAGGCAGGAACACCCATCTGCCTGTGACCATCCATCCCCAGCAACTCAGCTGTCAACCACAGTCTTAAGAGCTGATACTCAAGGGGAAATCCAGCCCCAGCCCCATCATCAGTAACCCCCTGGGTTTGGAATCTGACCTCAGAGAACCTCTCCACCTCCAGGCCTTGCTCTCCCTTTGCTGACATGAGCATCAGTTTGTTCTGCAGCTCACGGAGCTCTGCCAGGGAGTATTTCCGTGAGGCCTCGTCCTCCCCCGAGCTCCCCGGGAGGGTGAAGCACAGGACAGTGTCCAAGGAGACCTGCCAGGGCAGAAGTTATTAGTGTGGATGTGCCTGAGGCTCTGCCCAGCGAGGGGAGCACTCAGGGGCAGAGGCCCCCAGAAAGGAGCTGTGTGTGCAGTGGGAGAAAAGCTCCAGCTGGTTTCTGGGAGCAGTAGGGGAGGGGGAGCTGAGCTGCCTCACCTTCTGGCCATCAGCTGGTGCTCTCAGGACATAGACTCCTCTGCTGTTGATGGCAGCTGCCAGGGAGAGCGAGGACAGCTCCACGGAGCCATGGCTCTCCTTCACTGTCTTCAGCCACTCCAGGTGCTGGGCTGAGGCACGCTGTGGGGAGCACACACTGCCCTGACTGCCCTGACTTGGCAGCATTTCCAGGATTACAACAGATACATCAGCTCAGGACAAACAGCTTGGGCTGGCACAAGACTTTCAGGATGAGGAAGGAAGGGAAATGGGCACTGGCCACAGCCTGGTCTGTCTGCACAGCTGTTCCTTATCCACTCCATAGGGATGAACAGAGCCCACAGTGCTCCAGCACCTCTCACTAGAGAAACAGGCCCTGCTGCAAAGGGTAGGAGTTCCCAGCCATCTGCCTCCCCTCTTTCACACCATCAAACTCTTGCATGAGCAAAGCTACACCAGGTCACACCGGAAAGCTCCAGTAGAGCTCTGGAGAAGCCTCTGCCACACCAGTTAGTGCTGCAGTGAATTTCTGTGGCACAGAAACATCAGACACTTTTCTTCCAACAACCAGAACTGCTGTGATGTCCCCATTTGCCCTATGCAGTCAAACTTCCAGCCACTCTTGGAAGTCAGAAAGGGAAGAGGATGCAGAGAGGACCTGCTCCAGCAGAACTCACCAGTTTCTTGGGGAGATTCTCATCACTGTCCAGGGCTCTCCACAGCTTCTCCAAGCAGCGCATGAAGTCCTCAAACCCTGACTCTTGCCTAAGCTCATAGAGCAGGGAGGAGTAGCCATGCACAGTGTCATGGAAACAGGCCACACGGTCCACATCCATGTCATTCTCCCCAGCAGAGATGGAAGCCAAGTCCACAAACACCTTCAGCTCATTTATATCTTCAACAAGACAAACACGAGTGAACAACAAACAAGGCAGCCTGAACACAACCCCACACCCCCACCTTCCACAGGAAACACAGAAAGGATGCTTTGAACATCATCTCCTGTGCAACTGCCCTCCCCCATCCCACCAGCAGCTTTCCCCGTGATCCATCCACCCTCGGGACCCCCTGGCCCTGCTCTCCCTCACCAGCAGAGCCCCAGCTGGGACAGGACCCGTGCCTGGGGTGGGGGGTGTCCGTGCAGGTCAGAGGGGTCTGTTCAAGTCAGCCCACTCAGCTGGCAGACACAGTTCCACTGTCTGAAACAACCAGTCTGAACTGAGTAGTAGCAGTTACTGAAGCCCCCCAGGCCCAGCCCAGCCCCTGGGCAGGGTGGTCACTGTGAGCTGCACCAGCTGCAGTGCAGGACACGTTTAAAGGGACTTCATAGCACGTTCCACACCAAAACCCACGAGAGGTGTTTGTAACTATCAACACCAGAAGCACTGAAGGCACAAAGCAGATGGGTCGGGGATAGAGTGTTCCTTGTTCCTTCTGCCCCCACACAAGCTGCCATCCCTTCCAGAACTCTCTGACTAATTCCTGGGTGAGCAGCACACACCTTTCAGTGCTTCCCTGACCCAGCAGACAAAGTCCTTCTGCTGGGCCAGCTCCCTCAGGCAGCCACGGCGGGTCGCAGTGATCCCCTGCAGCCACGTCTTGGCCTGCACAAGCTCAGGGCTGATGGAATCCAGCTTTTGGGTCTTGGAGGACTCAAGCTTTTCTGTCTAGAAAGCAAGCAGTGCAAACATACATTCAGTCTGGAATTGGGAAATGCCACTGGTTCTGCAGCAGGGAGAGAAAAGCCCTCTGCAAAGCCACATCCCAACATAGGAATATCATGTCTCTTTTAGAAATGATGACACAAAAGCACTTTGAACGCCTGATTTTTACCCCAAATAAACATTTTGGGACAAGGAATTGTTCTTGACAAACTACAGTAGACTTGTGGGAAGGTTCAGATTTAGCCAACACCTTGGCAGTACAGACCTGAAGGAGGGGATACTTACTATATCCAACAAGTGTTCCAGGATACTGAAGTCACCAGAGAGGCTTAAGTTCTCTTTGACATTGGCAATGATCTTTGCAGCATCAAAAGTCAAATGCATTTCATGGTACTGCTGGATCTGCTGAACTCGCTGGTCGATCCAGGATCTGCTTTCCCCAGGTCGAAGCTCACAGATGGTGTTTAGCTCCATTCTGAGATCTTCAGGATGATTTGTGAATTCCTGAAAAATTTTATCAACTGCAGAAAGTGTGAGACTTCCCGATCTGAGATCATTATACAGTGTTTCATAGCTGGTAAAGCAAGGGTGGATCACGCTGGTCAAAACATCATCAAGGTCCAATTCAGGCACAGCATCCTCCTCCTCCTCCTCCTCCTCTTCTGGCCATTCATACTCATACTGGTCTCCTGCCTCCTGTGCTGCTTCCTCCCAGAACTGCTGGAAGACCAGGCTGTCCTTAAAAGAGTGCATTTTCTGGACAAATTCCTTCAGCTCTGGCCCCAAGCTGTAGTAGGTCTGCAGGGGTCTCTTTCCCACGTTCACCACTTTATTTAGTCTTTTTAAGCGAAGATCTTCCGAGTGTTGAGATTCCACTTCACCTACATCCACTTGAAGAGAGACAGGTCAGGGATCAGGTGTGCAGCCTGGCTCCAGCTCACTCCACCCAACCCCCCAAGCCACAAAATGCTACTGGGCAGGTGGGGCCCTGTAAATGTCATTTGATGCACAAGCACTCACTTGATCCCCCCAGTGCTCTGGGTTTACTTCCCCCACCCCTCCTCACTCTCACTGTGGTTTAGAATCAAACCTGTTTGCAAAAGCCAAGGTATTTTCAAGGAAAATTATGTTTTCTGGAGTTGCCACTGTCAGACTGCCCCCCCAGAACTCTACCTTTCACAGATGCCTGCACCTTCCTGCACATGCTCAGGAAGGTTCCTACTGCTTTTTGATCTTTCCTGAGCAGTGTGACCTCTTCTTGCCTCATCTGCAGCAGTTCTTTCAGGCTTCTCAGGAGTACTTCCTTTGTTTCACGTGCCAGTTGCTGGTGCTCTGAAAGAAAACCCACCTGCAGTCACAAGGCAGAAACTTCCCATGCTCTGCACCCCTGACTCAGGTTTGGATTTGCAGAGTCACAGCCCAAACTGGGGCTGGGAGCTCCATGTAAAGGCCAAAGGGCAGCACTGCTGGAGCACCTCCTCAACATTCCCAATCCCTGGAGCATCAGCAGAGCAGGACATCCATCACTGCAGTGATGCTCTAAGGCAACCACACCACTTTTCAACACGTCTCTTACTTGTCTCCCAAATACAGATGAACTGTTCCTCGTGCTGGAAAACCTCTTCCAGATGCTTCACAAGGATGCAGCCTTTCTGGATGTCATCAGTGACACTCTCAAACACAAAGTCTGCTGTGTGCATGATGTCCTTGGCTTTATCTGTGAGTTTTTCTATGAAGTTTCTGTTTCTTCCTGTTCCAGAAACAAAGTAGGTCAAAGCTGGATCAGCCCTGCTTCCCAAAAATCCAGGTAGAACCAGCAACTATTCCATGTCATGGTACAGAGAGACAATCTCCTATTGAATCCCTACCCAAGAGCCTGTGGACTCCACCCTCCAACCTCCCATGTCTTTCTGAACAAAAAACCAGGATCTCAGGACAGCAACTTGGAAACCTCCCATGGAGAACCCATACCCAAGCCCTGTGAGCAAACACAAGCCACTTGGATCCATTCACATGGCCAACACTTGGGAATTTTCGTGTGGCAACAACTTGTGAGAACCTCTCAGAGAAATAAGTTCTGCTCTACAAATCCTGAGGCAGCTGCAGTGGATTAGCACAAGAGGAATACTGGATCCCTCTTCCTTGGCCTTTCCTCACCAAAAGCAGGTTGAATACCTCAGACTTGGAGAAGAGCAATAAAAGAAGAGCAGGACAGTTTCTCTGTGTTTGCTGCCCTGCCCCCGGCGAGGCAGAGAACAGCTCCTCAGAGCCTCCTGTAAATCTAACCACAGACATACCACTAAAGCTGAAGATCTGTTTGGTGTCAGGCCATGTAAGCAGGTGGTGCAGAATCTTATCAAAATTGCCCTCAGACTGCTCACTCCTGAGGGGCCAGGACTCCACGATGATGGTTGACACGAGCTGGCTGAACTGGCCCAGGCTGTAGGCAGAGATCTTCTCCAGGAGGTTGCTCTCCGTCTGCCAAGGCACACAGGAGAGGGTAGGGATGAACGAGGGTTTGGGATCACGCCGTGCCTGCATCTCAAAACTGGGCACTGACGCCAAGGAGTCCCACCCCCAGTGCTGAGGCGTGTCCCAAAAGAGCTGTGGGACATGACTGACACCGGAACTCCCGATGGAAACGCATCACAAGTCTCCCTCATGGACCCTTTAGCAGTGGATACTCGTTTCCTGATTTCTTGTCAGTGCTTTTTGTTGTTGGTTTAACAGACTTCAACAATCCACAGCAACCCAAGCAACATCAAACGCTGCTCCCACCACCAGGCACATCCCTGTGCCACCAACAGGATTTCTGTGCAACGGGAAATTCAACTTTTCTTTCTCCTACCTTCCCTTTCCTACTTTTCCTTCCTACCTGTCCCTTCCCCTCCCAGGGCAGATGTAGTACCTGGCAGGCTGCAGTTACAGCCTCTGTGGCACAGTCCTGGAAGCAGCGCTCGATGGAAGAGTCCAGCTGTGTGAACCGATGTTTCTGACAGCAGAACACCAAGATTTGGTTCACTGGAGGCTCCTGGAGGGCAGAAGAGAGATTTCTTATCAACTTAGTTTCCAAAAAGTGTTTCTTCTGACATGGAGTGCTGCTATGGAGGCAGTAAAAGGAACTAGGTTAAAAAGTGCAAGTTTTCCAGTGGGGCCACACATGACCCCATTTCTCAGGGCCTGAAAGAGATTACTTAATATCCATCTTTATTTAATATCCATCTCTCCAAGCCAAGTTTTTAGCAGGAAATATGTTTCCTGGTTCCCCCATGAGAATTAACAGCTTAAAGAAGAGATGAGGAGACACACAAGGTCAGTTTAGAAGGGACTTACACATGTGGCCGTGCATTTGGGAGCCTGAACAGCACCACTTCTGCACAACGAGGAGAGAAGCACCAGCTTTGCTTCTCTGAGCCCTTAAGTGTTCACTTTTCACCCCCTCGTTCTTAAAACTATAGAGATGGTAATTGCTCAAAATGTGCCATTTCCTTTGAAGCACCAGGACATCATTCCAGCCCTGCAGCCAGGCAGAAACCCTGACACCAAGGTCACAGTGTGGTACATTGTCATGGCCCATTTTTGAGCCTCCAGAACACAGTTTATAACAGTAATGGCAATTTTTACAATCCAAGCCCTCCTGTTTCCACGCGCTCCTTCTCCAAGCACAGCAGAAGATGGTCCATTCCCTCTGAACCCCCAGCTGTGACTGCCCGGAGCCTCCCCTACCTCCTGGATTCTTTTCCTCAGATCTTCAAGTAAAGTGTTCTTCCATGTCTTGGTGAACTGCTCATCTGGAAAGCTGATCTTCATAAACTCATTCCAGGCCTGCAGGAGAGAAACAAACAACCCCCAAACCACTGAATGCTGAGATTTAACAGTCAGAGAAAGAAATTAAAAGAACAATGGGTAAGAGAGGCCCCACACTCCTCAAGTAATCTGTAGTCCCTCCAGATTTTTGTATTCAGAAGCAAAGGGACACTCCCAGAGCTGCAAAAGGCAGCTTTTAAGCCCAAACAGTGTGTAAATGTCTCAGTTACTAAAGGAGACATTTGGAGGAACCACTTCCACCTTGCTGCTGGAAACTGTCCCAGGGAGGGCTGGGAGCAGCAGGTCAGACTGCCAGGGGCTGCCCTGAGCTCTGCCTGCTGGGAGGCCTGAAGGACAATGAGTGGGACACACAGGGAGCAGGACAACACCAACCAGGGGCAGCTCCTCACCCCAGAAACACCTCTGGAAACAGCTGAGAAAAAGGAGAACCAAGGTGAGCTGAGCAGCACCAATTCCAGCCCTTTGCTTCTCAGCCCAGCAGTGTTTCCAACACTGCCCATCCCCATGTCACTCCTCAGCCAGCCACAGCAGCTCCAGTTCCCAGCAAGGAGCCATCAGACTCAGGACTTTATGGTTAAGTTGCAGTAAAACATTATCAGAAGATGACAAACCCGAAGTTCCCAATGGACAGAGAACATCACATGCTCCAGGGACTCTTTCAGTAGCCTCTCTCTCAGAGTGTTTCTGAACCAGGTTCGAGTGTCTCTCAGAGCTCCTCGGAACATTTCTCCCACTGGACTTTCCTGCACAGCCTCTCTTGGAACCTGCCACACACACACAGGAGGAGACAACAAACCAGAACAGTTCAAGCAGGAGAGTAACACATGATTTAAATCAATACTTCTAAAAAGAAGGCCTAAAGGTATCCAAAGCACAAAAGTGCCCAGCAACAGACCCACCAGTGCTTGAATAAAGAACAGAGGGAGGCTGGGAAAATGAAATGCTTACAGAGAGCTTGGGCCTAAGAATGATTGTTCCGGGAAATAAAGACAACATATGTTTACAAAAACCAGACATAAAGCTCATGACATCCATTTGACCTGATTTTTCAATAAGAACAAAAATCATGAGGTGATTTCACAACTTTCTGAAAGTACCACAATCTTGGTTAGAGTGGCAAGTTCTCCAAACTGAGAACGGATCTGATCTAAACCCAATCTGTTGTACCATATTTGTGATATTTCTGGATATCTTGCTCCCATCAAGCCAGGAGTGGTTCCTTGGTACTCACTGCTGTGGGCTGAAGTTTGGCAACCTTGGCAATCAGCATGGCAGCAGTGGCAGGAATCGAGAACCACCTCCCATCCCTCGTGGACTTGCAGAGCCTCGTGTGCAGCTTGATGCAGCAGGTCAGGCAGGACTGCCAAGAGCGACCTTCCAGAGCTCTGAGGGCAGGAATACAGAGGAGCAATTCAATTTTGTGCTCAGAGAAAAAAATTAAAAATTAAAAAAAAAGAAGAAAAAAGAAAAATAAAAGTTCCACCAAATTCAACAGTGGCAGCTAACCATCCCTCCCTCAGATGGATTTAAGAGGTGGGATAGAAATCCAGGATTCTTTTATTCACACAGATTTCAAGGCACACATTCAAGCTACAGCACGGCCCCAACCCTTGAGCAGATGAAGGACAATGCTCTCACAAAGGTGCAGTTACCTGGCTGCTGGCTCATCCAAGGCACACAGCACTGTCTTTAGAAGATTCTCTAACTATGGAAAGACAGAAAAATTAAACTGTGAAATCTTACTGACTGGTTTCTCATTAGCTGAGAGGATGCTGTGAGAGAGGGAATTCCCTGTTCTTCCATGTCTTCTCTAATGCTTTAATTTTTTACCATAACATTGTAAAATTTATTTACTGGATGTCGGAGCCAACACATGGGTGGCTTTTATTTGTACAAACCAAACCTGCACTTCTTACAATCTAGAGGTTTAAAATTTATTATTACTTGCAACATTCTATTCCTGCTGTCCTCACACAAACACAAGTGTCTTCACAACAGCAGCAAAATCTCCCAAAACCAGCAGTCCCTTTGCCCAACCTCCCCTCTGCAAAAAACCAGTTTCAGGTACATGTCTGAGGAGCTCAGGACTAAAATATTTGCCCTCACTGATGAAAAACAAATCCAGCCAAGTACACCCTTCTCTCATCCAGGCCAACAACACTTTTTGCTGCAGATACACCCTCAAGTCTCCTCTTAGGAGTCTCTGACTTCAGAGCAATTACTTTTGCTTTTAGCTAAATTTGAAGCTCTTTGTGCTGTGACCTGCTACCAACCCCAACCCCCCAGTGATGGTCAGTTCTGCTAAAAGTCACCCAAGAGCCCAGTCTGAGTCTTTATCCCAGAGTTGGGTAAAGCTGCCAGAAGACAAACCTCAGTGTTACTCCACGAAAGGTCAACGTCCTCTAATCTGTAGAAAACACCTTGCAGAGTAACCAACAAATCCCTGGGGAAATCTCTTATGAACTCAGGCAGGCTCCTCAGGGGCAGCACACAGAGCCAGGACCTCACCAGTGTGGGATCAAAGTCTAGCAGGTACTTCTTTTCCTCCATTAGTTGCAGCAGAGTCGCTCTGGAGAAAAGACAAAACAAAATCTTCAAGTGCCCAGGGTACAAAAGGCCAAGAGCTCGTTCAGCCCACAGAGGAGTCTCATTCTCACTCCTGTGCTCTTTACACTGCATCACTTCCACTGAGCATCAGTGGAAGTCTCTGAGGCCCAGCAATGGTAGAGGCAGAGCCAAACCACGGGGCAGAAGCCCTCAAGGAAAATAAAGTCCAGGTCTTGCTCAGACTCAGCACAACAGACATCACAAGCTGCTTTAACTCCCAACTGCTGCAGAGCTGGGAGAACTGAGAGGGTTTGTGTCTGAGAGGTCACCCCCTGCCCAGCTGGGTCACATCGTGAGATCTCTGAGCACCCACAAGGGCTGTGGCCCAATATCCCAAACACCCATCACCACCCCCCACAGACCCCAAACACCCATCACCACCCCCCACAGACCCCAAACACCCACCACCACCCCCCACAGACCCCAAACACCCACCCCCACCCCCCACAGACCCCAAACACCCACCCCCACCCCCCACAGACCCCAAACACCCACCCCCACCCCCCACAGACCCCAAACACCCACCACCACCACCCACAGACCCCAAACACCCACCACCACCATGCTACAGTTTGTACCTTTTAAAAACCAGGAGAAAAAAAAATACTTAAAGTAAGGTGACCACCCCCAAGTACCAAGGCACTGGGTATAACACTGGGTATAACCAGGAATTCTGGAAAACTCACGGATCTCGCTTCTTCCTTGTTTCAGCAAATGAAAGCCCTTCCAGCCCTGCCCAGACATCTTCCTCCACTGGAAAGTGCTCCTGCTGCACAGGAGGAGCAAAGGAATGCAGAAGGGGAAGGATCCACACCCACTGGTCTACTCCACCTTCAATGCATCTGTGGCAGAAACTTGCCAGGAAAACCTTCAAGCTAAAAAAAAAAAAAAAATAAATACCCAAACACAGTGAGTGAAAGAACAGCTTTATCCAGGCCAGGAGAACACCCATGGGGTCAGGGGCTGCATCTCAATCTCTCTGTGAACCTTCAATCAACCTCTGATGGTTATTGTAGCTCCACCTTGTCTTCACTGGGGACTGCACCCGAAAGGTTTAAGAGCTGTAATGTTCCCAAATCTCTCTGCACAGACCCCATGACCTGAGCACTGAGAAATCCCAGCTCTTTATCTACAGTTTCCCCACGACCCCACCCAGCCCTGTGACACCCACACAGAGCCAGGCACTCTGGGGACAATTCTTGGCCTTCTTGGCTGGGCTGAAATACTACAAAGGTCTCCAAAAGGAAACGTAACAGTTGTGCAAGCGAAGAACTAGAAACCCAAGTGCCAGATGAGCAGTCAGATGACAGTCTGGTAAGTAGGCACTCCATGGGAAAAAAAAAAATGAACAAAAAATGTGGAATTGATGCACATCAGAGGAGACAAGAAGAATCCAAATGTGGCATTTAAAGCTAAGAAGTAAATACATGATGATCCCAATCACTGGAGTTTATAAGTATGAATAGCAAACAGGTAAGAGCCCAGAAACTGCTTGACAGAAAAGAATAACAAATAAGATTATTATATATAAAGAAAACACAGCAGTTTTAACTCAATCTATGGCTCTGGCAACAGTGACAAGTTGCAATAAGGGAAATCTGGACAAAAGGAAAAATAACAAGAGAGGTATGTGACTGTGAGAGGGCCCCCGAGAGGTTGGGTATCCTTTATCCCTGGAGTTTTTCAGAACCCCACTGCCTTGATGTTAGCCCTGCTTCAAGGTGGGGGTTTGAACTGAGACCTCCAAAGATACCCTCAAATGTAACTTTTTTTCCTGATTCTCTGGCAGGACAGGGCTGGATTCCTGATTGTTCTATCAAAGGGTGCCATGCTGGCAGCAAAACCAGCCCAGTCAGTTACTGGGTATGTGGAGCACTTACCAGACAACTCCTTCAAAAGCCTTTTTGATGTGATCAATCTCATCCTGTACAGCTTGTTGTGACACCTTATCCAAGCACAAGAGGCTACACAGGCTAGCCAGGTCATCTTTAGATGCTGGAAGTAAAAAATTCTCAACTACCACGAGGATGGTGAGTCCCAGAGCCAGTTTGCTTTTGATGACCCCTTGCAATGCTTCTTTCTTCATATAATTTATCAGCAAATCATTCACCTGGGATAAAGAAGGGAAGAAACAAACCAACCACAGCATTAGTCTTCTTCTTCTGAAGCCCTTTTCCTCTGCCTGTTACAGTGAGGCCACGGGACAGCCCTGGACAGCCCAGGGTGGCCCTGACCACCCCCAGAGCACCAGGTGTGGCCCCCCAGTATCTGTGACAGTTTGGTGCCCCACTGCTCCCACCACTCAGCTACTGGTTCCCTTCCCCACACCCAGCAAGCTGGGGAGTGCCAAGGGACCAGGACAGGGGAAGGGAACCATGAGCTGAGCAGTTTTACACCCAACACTGCCTTCAGTCACCATCACATCCCACGAGCAGCCTCCAGATGGACTCAGACTTTGTTGGGAGTCAGCAAAGGGAGAGAGGCTTCTGTCCTTACCCACAGACCCCAAAAGCTACTCTGGAACCACATTCCAGGGTTCCACAGTGCCATGGTGTTTGGTGACACCAAAATCACCCTTCTGAGAACCAGCAGCGACACAGAACACCCGCTCTGCTGAGCTGGGCAGCTGTGCCAGCTCATGGCCTCTCCCATGGCACCAGGAGCAGGGAGCCTGTAGAGTTAAAAAGGAGCAGCCCTGACACTGCTCTGAAGCTCCAAAGAAGACAATGTGGCATTTCTGCCATATTTCCCAATTATGTCAAGTAAGACATTTTGCACTCCAGAAGCCCTGTTGGCATCACTGCTTAGAACAGGATCAGGAGGAGTTTCTCCCAGAGACCAGGCAGGTTTGGAATCAGAGACAAGTGCAGAGAAGTTACTGACAGAGTGACTGGCAGCAAAACTAACAGGCCAGACTCAGGAAATTAATATCCAAACACAAAACCCACTCAAGTACCAAGTCACCACATGCCAGCTCTGCACTGACCCACATGGGATATCAGAACCACACCTGGAACTGCACAGGTGTCACTGAAGTCCCCAAGGCAGATGGTGCCAGTCACCTCAGCAGGATCCCTGTTGGTTCTGTACCTGAACTTTGACTGGAAAAGCAAAATTAACCCAGCAAGGCCAATAACAAAATTAAAGTTTGGGTTTAGTAACTGATGTCTGGTTTCCAGCCCCTGTGGAAGAGAAGGGATTACCTGCTCCATGCCAAAGTTTAGTGCTTCCCATTGCATTGCCTGGCCATCGTGCACCAGCTGATCCACTGTCACTCCATAAAACTGTCTCAGCTGGAAGAGGAAGTTCCTCATGTTTTCAGGACTCCAGGTTTCAAGAATGCTGAAGATATTTTCTAACATGACATTGGCAGCTATTTTCTTCCCTTCCACCACTTCTTTGTTTTTATCAAAAAATGTATCCAAAAATTTTTTTAACATAGAAGGCTTTGCACACACAATGTCATCATACTGGTGCCACTCTAGAACAGCAACACAACAGGAAAACAGTCATTGAAACTACATCACTCTTCCAGCTGCCCACAGAAATACCCCCACTGGCCCATTAAGCTTCCAGCTGCAGGCAGTGCTATCTAACAGGAATGCTGGTCCATGTGACATCACAAATCATCCCAAACCAGACCATGGATCAGCCCAAAGTGCAGGTCCAGGCTCACCTCCATTGTTGAGCCAGGTGCTTCTTATCAATAAGCAGCGATTCACAAATTTATCTACTGGAGGCTTGTAAATGAACTCGAATTGCCCATTGTCACAGGTCACCCAGTACTTGTAAGGAATGCATTTATCCAGGATCTCTTTCCTGAGGGTTACAGTGCCTTCAATGAGGTATCCATGCTCTCCCAGATTCCTAGGAAACAAAAACCACAGCAAAGGCAGGCATAGGACATGTCAGCTGACCTACAGACTTCCTTTTCCATGCATCACTCCATTTTTAATCAGAATGGTGATTATTCCTTCATGAGAAGAGTTTTATAACAGTTTTTTTATAACAGTTTACACTGTGAAACCCTCTGTAGCAACACCCACCCACAGACACAAAGCCCCAGCCTTGAGGCACCACACTGATCCTGTTCTCCAAAGCTCTCCTGTGCCTGTGTGCCTCGAGGTACTCACTTGGTGCAGGTCATCTCACAGATGTTGTCCTTCCAGTTTGCATAGGGAGAAACACCCTCAGCTCTGATGAACACTTTATGGGCCTCGGGGTTCAGTCCGAAGTCTTTGGATAATATTGCATGGAAATACACTGTAACACCCCCCTCACGGCTCACGGGGCTGCAAGAAAGGATCAGAAGGGAAATAGAAAGAATTCTCTTTTTTTTCTTTTAATTGCACAAATCATTATAAACCACAAATCAGATCTGAGACACCAGCCAACTGGCTGCAAGACCCATAATTTCTGGCAGCAGTTTGCTCAGACTGGTGTTAGAGCAGGCCTAGTGCAAAGCCCAGTGCAAATAGAAACACGGGCTCCTAAAGGCAGCAGGAAAGGCTCTGGCCCAGCAGAGCCACCTGGAATGGTTGAGCTTTCTCCCTCTTCCAGCTCACACACATTAAAAATGCTCTTCACACCATTAATCTAAAGAGTAATGTGTGTGAAGCACATGTTGCTCATAAGAGCAAGAAAGAAGAGGGTGATCTTGTTTTTATTCATCAGATGCTCGAGCAGGTTCAAGGACCACCTGTGCCACATGACCCAGCACATCACCTGTGCTGCAGCTCCCACTGAACACTGGCTCTCTTGTGCACGAGCACTTCACCTCAGTTTTAAGGCAATTCTATCTCCACACATCCCAGGTACACCTAACCCCAGTACCTCAGTCCCCCACCTCAGTCTGGAGTCCTCCAGTCCTCCTCACAGCAACTCCTGTCAGTGAAGAATGCTGGGGAGCAGCAGGGCTGTTCTCACCTTTCCTTAATCTTTTCCACACGTTTCTGGTTGCTTTGCTCTTTTTTGTTCTTGCAAGTGTCTGCTGCAGCTGCAGCACCAGCACCATCCTTTCTGGGAGCCTCAGCTCCCTTGGCGGGACTGCTCTTCTCACTCACTTGAGGCATTTCCTTACTTGTGCTCTTATTTTTCTGCTTTGTGTTTTCATTCTGCAGCAGAGAGACAGACAATGCCCAGTGAAACAGGAGACCCTGGAAGTGCAACACCTGCTCAGCCAGGTGGGGATACCCAGCACTCACAGCACACCACCAGCTTCACCCTCCTGGAAACACTGATCCCTCACTGAGGGAAGCTGCTGGTTAAGGAAAACAGTGCACAGTGGAAGAGGAATCCAACCCCAACACACTGCCAAGCAGTCAGGCCAGTGAGACCCAGGTGCCAGAGAATGGGGCATAAAGAAAGTGAAAGAGAACCCACAGCAACTTCCAGCTCACCAGGCCTGTGTGTGAGCAGAGCACAAACACCCACAAAGGACAAGGATCCCATTTCCCGAGGAGATCCGAGAGCTCCCTGGAGAGGAGACACCTCCCAGCTCCCGGGGGCAACTGAGCGACCCCTCAGTGAGAGCAGGGCTGGCATTAACACCCAGGAGAGCAGGGCTGCAATGAGAAACCCCCCACAGTGCTCCCATGTCCCTGGGCTCGTGCTCCTCAGCTCCACTGACAGCACAGACGAGTCCCAGCTGGAAAGGGAAGATTGGCCCAACTCCGTGCAATACTCACCGGAGAGTTCTCTCCCACCTTGCCAGTGTTCCCTTTCTGCCTGGGGTTCTGTTTGTTCTTCCCAGCCTGTGGGCTCTGGGCCACAGGTGAGGACTTTGTGTCCGGTTTCCTCTTGGGCTCCTGGGCAGGAGGCAGCCCGGGGGCAGCACTTGCTCCCTGCCCTGCTGAGGCCACGTTCTTACTGCTGCCCTGGGACTGGGAACCTGCTCTGGTTTCTGGAAGCTGGCCAGGGGCACGACTGCCCTGTTCCACATTAGCCCTGATGGTTTCTCCGTGCTCTGTGGTTCTTCCATCCCCCAGACTGTCCCTTGGGGCTGCAGAGCTGGGAGCTGGGGCAGCCTCACTGGCGGTGCTGCTCTGCTTTGGTGGGGTCAGCACATCTGCTTCCAGGCTGGCAGGTTCCTTCCCCGGGTGAGCCAATGCCCCATCGCCTTCAGCTGTGCCTCCACTGGCACCAGCAAGTACATCAGCACCAGGTTTTGCTGCCTCACTGCCGGGGGGTTGGATTTCTTGTGGAAAAACACACGTATCAGGCAATTCTGTGGTTTGAGCTGGGGCTGTGCTTAGAGGCGGCAGAGAGTCCTGTTCCCCGGAGCTAGAAGGACATTTCTTTACTTTATTCCTCTTCTTTTTCTATTAAAAAAAAACAAAACAAACCAGAAACAAACACCACAATGTCTGTTTGTTCATTGTCAAAGAGAAATTCTTTGTCACTTCCTCCACTGCAGCAAGTGCCGACATCTTCCTGCAACGCTGGGTAAACAGAGAGCGACCAGGAAGAGGAGGGACAAGACCAGCTTGCTAATAACTCTCGGGAATTCTGCAGTTTTAATATTCAAGCCTTGCTCAGCAGGAGCACGGGGCAGTGCTGCAGTGAACTGTGTGCTGTTTCCCCAGCAGCACAGGCAGTGCTGGGGGAGCTGCAGGCCCAGCACAGCAGCGTCAGCAAACACAGCACAGCTCCCTGGAGGAACCCGGGCAGCAGCTCCCCAGTGTGGCCACAGGGATCTGGAGGATGCA
Organism: Corapipo altera; assembly: GCF_003945725.1. Lineage (NCBI taxonomy): Eukaryota > Metazoa > Chordata > Aves > Passeriformes > Pipridae > Corapipo > Corapipo altera. Next base: position 621,485 of record NW_020885011.1, on the reverse strand, counting down.
GCCCAGCCCCAGAGAGGAGAGCAACAAGTCACAGCTGCTCCTCAGCACCGACCAAGAGCCTCACCTTCCTCTGTGATGTCCGAGCAGAGTCACCAGCCCCGCACTGAGCCGTGGGCTGTGAGCTGTCACTTGGAGCTGTCACATCCTCCAGCAGCCAGGATCCCTCTTCCCCCTCCTGTGTTTCAGCAGGGGGAGGAGCCCCACCTGCAGAGCATTCAGGTGTGGTGTCTGAGGGGTTGATCAGAGCCCTTGCATTATCCATCAGCAATTCTCCCTCTGCCTCCTTTTTTTCAGTGGTGGAAGAAGGCCTGGCAGCACCTTCTCCCTTCACCTCTGATCCTGCATCAGGGACTGGAGAGAGCTGCACCTCTCTTCTCTCTGCAGTGGAAGCAAAGTTCATTGTTAAATTAGAGACTCACCCCCCAGTGGGGTCACAGAATGGGTTGGAAGGGACCTTAAAGCTCAACTTGTTCTACCCCCTGCCATGGGCAGGGACACCTTCCACTAGACCAAGTTGCTCCAAGCCCACGGATGGGGGAGAAAAATAAAAAAAAAAGTAACACTCACAGGTTCAGTTTAGAAAGACAGTTTAATAGGAGAGAAAAGGAAAGGAAAATTATAATAATAACTAGAGAATATAGCAAGTGATGCACAGGGTGGTTGCTCACCACCCACTGACTGATGCCCAGACAGTCCCTGAGCAGTGGCTCTCACCCTCCCCCAGCCAAATCCCCCCAGTTTTTTCTTCAGCACCATGTCCTGTGGTCTGGAACATCCCTTTGGGCATTGGGGTCGCCTGTCCTGGCTGTGCCCCCTCCCAGCTTCTCGAGGCCCCCAGCCCCTTGCTGGCCAGGCAGTGTGAGAGGCTGAGAAGTCCTTGGCTTAGTGTAAGCACCACTCAGCAGCAGCAGAGCCAGCAGGGTGTTATCAGCAGGATTCTCATCCTGAACCCAAACATGACTCTCTAGCAGCTCCTTGGAAGAAAACTAACTCTGTCCCAGCCAAAGTCAGGACAGGAACACAGAGGAGCTGTTTTGTTGCTCCCTGTTCCACAGCTCCCACCAGCAGTGCCACCACCCCCCCTGCACAGCCTCCTGCCCCCACCTCAAGGCTCTGCCAGCAGCAGAATCATTAAGGAACCACAGCACTGAGGTCCTGCTCCAACCCTGCCCCTCCTCTGGACACGCTGCCTGTCCAACGCTCACAGACCCCCAGGACAAGCAGTGACAGGACACTGGCTCCTCTCAGCTGTCACAGCCTTCTGGGCTGGCTGTGTGACCACTCCCACACAGCTGAGTCCTTTCCAGGAAGGCAGGGGAAACTCCCTTTTTATCTTCATAATTTTATCTAGTCCTTAAAAAACCTGTGAAAATGCAGCTCAGGGTCAAGTCAGGCAGCAGAGCAGATCTCTGCCTTCTGCAGGGGTTTCACAGGCTCCTCTGCACAGCCTCTACCCCAGTTCTGAGTGCAAAAGCTTTGAATCTCAGCTGCTTTTTATGTCCTTCCTACAGCATTTCAGAGCTGGAGACCCCAGGTTTGTTACCCTGCCATGTTGGACTGGAGAGGGATTTGCCAAGAACTGATCCTATCAGCACTGCACTCTTAAGATACCACTTCTTCCTATCAACAAACCAAAAGCCATTCTGGTGGCCCAGGACATTCTACCTTAAACAAATAAAGGATTAGAAAACATTTTCCCCACCATAACAGTGTTGTGTACTTAATTCTGTCACTGTTCAGAAAGGCAGAATTAGTGTGCTCTAAACATAATAACAAGATGCAAGTAGGATACTCTGGTCCAAGAGGGACTCAACCAGTCTTTGTAACACAAAAACCAGTCCCAGTTCATTGGCAAAACAGAAATTAGTCCAACATTGGAGACCTGTGAGTGAAGGCTGTGTGTGGGATGTGCCAGCAGCTGACTCACTTCTCTGTCCCCCATCAGTCACTGCAAAGTGAGAAAAACTGTCTCTGGTCAGGAATGCAAGGGGAGTTCAGGATGAGAGTTTGGGATGAGAGCTGTGTAATGCCCTGGGCAGAGCAGAGCCCGGAGCCACACAGGCAGCTGGGATGAAAAGCACCGGGACACCGGCAGCCTCTGGTCACTGTGCAGCCCCGGGACACCCCAGCACTGGCCCCAGTTCACCCCACACCTCCTACCTGGGTCCTGGTCCCCAGGGACGGCGCCGGGAGCCAGCCTGGCCCCACACTTGCTGCAAGAACCGGGCAGACCATCCCCAGAAGCGAAGTGACACACTTGGCACTGCATGTTCCTGGTCGCAGGCCCTGCGGGGGACCTTGGGAGCCACGAGGGGAGAGAAGGGGACAGGGCAGAGAGAGAGAAATACCGACATTAAAGTGCGATAATGGGACTTTGTCACGTCACCCTCAGCCTGGCTCCGTTTTATCGTCTGGAAACAACCTGTGACACCGGAGAGCGTGGGGGCGTGGGAACCACAGACGCATTCAAAATAATTAAGTACAAACAGCAGCTCCCCCTGCGCTGAGACCTCGTGCAACGAACGGACCTGGGTCACACCCCGCTCCCTGCCCTGCCCGGAGCCCTGCGCGGGGCTGCTCCCGCCGGGCTGGGCTCGGTCCGGTTCCCCTGGGCAGGGTCGGGGGTCGGGCAGCAGGAACCGCCTCCCCCTGGGCTGGGCTCGGTCGGGTCCCCGCGGGCAGCGTCGGGAGCCGGAGCCGGGTCCCCCGGGCTGGGCAGGGTCGGGAGTCCCGGTCTGGGGTCCCGGTCGGGGGTCCCAGGCTGGGCAGGGTCGGGGGTCCCGGTCGGGGGTCCCAGGCTGGGCAGGGTCGGGGGGTCCCGGTCGGGGGTCCCAGGCTGGGCAGGGTCGGGGGGTCCC
>NW_020885011.1:610222-618617 GCF_003945725.1 Corapipo altera | reverse complement strand
GCTGGGCAGGGTCGGGGGGTCCCGGTCGGGGGTCCCGGGCTGGGCAGAGTCGGGGGTCCCAGCCCGGGCTCTCCCCGGCCCCGCCCAGGGCGGAGCTGCCTCCTGGGCGGGGCCTGTATGCAAACGAGGCGCGCACGCAGCCCGCGGATAGGCGGCTCTCCCGCCTCCTCCCGGGTTATATGCAAATGACCCCGCGGATGGGCCAATGGCGCGGCGAGGCGCCCCGCGGTATGCAAATGAGCCCCGTTATGTACCGCGGGGGGCGCGGCCGCCCTGGGCTCCCGGGGGCACCGGCGGGGGCGGGGCCGGCGGTACCGGGGGGGGGGAAGGAGCACGGCGGGGAGGGGGCGTCCGGTGAACGGGGCCGAGCGAGCAGGACGGGAGTGTCCGGGGACGGCCGGGCGCACCGGGGGCTTCGGGGCGCACTGGGGGATCGGAGCACAGCGGGGGGACTCCGGGCGCACCGGGGGATCGGCGCACAGCAGGGGAGCTCCGGGCGCACCGGGAGGCTGCAGCGCAGCCCGGAGACCGCAGCGCCGCCCTCCCCGGACCCCCAAGTCCCCCGACCCCGGACCCCCAAGTCCCCCGACCCCGCGCCGCCCGCACCGGAGCCCCCCGCAAGCCCAGGCCCGGTGCCCACCCCGTCCCGTCCCGTCCCGTCACCCGCCGGCACCGGCAGCCCAACTCACCGAGGGGCCGGGCACCGGGCACCGGCACCTGCAGCGCCCGCTCGGCCGCCCCGGGCCGCCGCCTCCCGCCTGGCGAAGTTTCGTTTTTCCGCCGAGCCGCCAAGTTTCGTTTCTGGCACGTCGCGGTCCCCGCCCGGCCCCGGGCGACCCGGCCAATCCCTTCTCCGGCCACCTCCCACGGGCGGCTCCCGACGGGGTCCCGCCCCGCCCCGTCCCCCCATCCCGCCGGGGGCCTGGGGGGTCGCGGTGCCCGAGGGTGGCGGGGCCGCCGGGTACCCACTGGCACCCCCCGGGAACCCACCCGGCACCCCCAGGCACCGGCAAAGAGCCGCTGCCGGCGGGAGGGAGCGGGTCCTGCTCACCGGGGCCGTCGGGGCAGCCTCTTCTCTGCGTTTCCCGCAGCCCCCAAATCCCCGGCAGAGCCCCACTTTTCCTGCTTTGGGCTGATGGGGTACAGACACACCAGCCCCCCACTCCTGCACTCCGCAGGCGGCTGGAGCAGGGCTGGGGGCCATGGGGGCAAGTGTGTTGCAGGAAAGCAGATCATGCTGGATCCGACAATCAAAAGTCAAAAGTGGATCCAACAGTAAAAAGTGGGGATGCAGCTGTTGCCGCATCCCGGATACAACGAGGACCAAGCTGAAGATGGGCTCCCAGCACACCTGATCTCCACTAGCGTTCACACGGGTTTGAGCACACACACTATTCCCACACAATCGGCCCTTTTGACCCCCATACTCCTATTTTCCCGCTCCCAGCATCACTGGAGTGCAGCAGGGAACTCACCGCCCAGCGCTGCTCCGCTGCAGGAATGAGCACCCCACGGCAGGACCTGCCGGCCCTGGCAGGCGTGTGGCTCCTCAGCTCCTCTGCTGCTCTTGCAAAACCTGCAACACGCCCCTGGGAGGAGGAACTGCGCCGGAGTGTGCCCTCGGGCTCGGATCATCCGGGCAGCCGAGGTTGGTTTCAGTTTCTTTTCCTTGGAGTGCTCAGCAGCGCCCAGAAGGGAATTTCCCCATCCCACACAAAAGAAAAAGCTTTCCCCCAGAAACACAGAGATCACGCTGACTCATTAGCAATTCCTGATTTATTACACTCTCCCCTGATTAATTACACCCTCCGTGCCGGGTGCCAGCAGAGGGCTGCTCAGGAAAATTCAACTCCCGACCCTGCCCAGCCCCGCCGGGCTGCTGTAACAGGCTGCACCCCAGGGGGACAGCCCAGCCCTGCCCCCGGGCAGCGCTTGGCACAACACCCACAAACGAGGGATCAGTGAGGAGCACAGTCCCGGATGTTTTGCTGAGCGGTCACATGCCCTCGGGCTGGAGGGCAGAGCCAGCAGCCCTGAAACTCTCTTTGAGGTGTGCCTCAGAACATGAAAAACGTCCAGAATTAAAACAGTGAATTAAAAAAAGACAGCAGCTCTGTGAAGGAGGGATAGCTTTGCACTGATCACTGGGACAGGGAATGGTTTTGTCCCACTGATCCCTTCCAGGGAGTGCCTGCCCTCGGTCTGTGGAGGAGGTGAGGTGCCAGAGCCCCATGGGGCTGGGGGCCGGTGTGGGACCAGCAGACCCCTGGTCCCAGTGCTCACCTCAGCCTGTGTGGGGTTGGGCTGGTGCTGCTCTGCCCTTCCTGGTGTGGGACATGGGGACAGTCCATCCCCATCTCCCAGGAGCTGGGCAGGAGCGGGCAGCTCCCGCAGAGGGTGTTGATGTCACTGGGGTGTCACAGGACATTCAACCCCAGCCCAAATGGTGACTCCTCACTCACTGGATGAGCCCCGAGCTCTCGGTGGTGCTGGTGAAGGGGTCAGTCCTGCTGTCCCACGGCTCTGCTCCTCTGCACCACTCTGGGCCAGGAAGGGAAGAAGCAAGTTAAAGCCAGACTTTTGTCCTGCTTTTAGCTGGGATAGAGTTAGTTTTCTTCCAAGGAGCTGCTACAGAGCTGTGTTTGGGTTCAGGATGAGAATCCTGCTGATAACACCCTGCTGGCTCTGCTGCTGCTGAGTGGTGCTTACACTAAGCCAAGGACTTCTCAGCCTCTCACACTGCCTGGCCAGCAAGGGGCTGGGGGCCTCGAGAAGCTGGGAGGGGGCACAGCCAGGACAGGCGACCCCAATGCCCAAAGGGATGTTCCAGACCACAGGACATGGTGCTGAAGAAAAAACTGGGGGGATTTGGCTGGGGGAGGGTGAGAGCCACTGCTCAGGGACTGTCTGGGCATCAGTCAGTGGGTGGTGAGCAACCACCCTGTGCATTGCTTGCTTGCTATATTCTCTAGTTATTATTATGATTTTTCTTTCCTTTTTCTGTCCTATTAAACTGTCTTTATCTCAACCCACAAGTTTAACCTCTTTTCTGATTGTCTCCCCATCTCTCTGTGGGAGGAGCGAAGGGCTGTGTGGTGTTGAGCTGCTGTTGGGTTAAACCACGACAGCTCACGTAATCCCCAAGGCTGAGGTGACCAGCTCACCTTCCCAGCAGCCAGGTCCCTGCAGCCCCCCCACTGCTGCTTTGGGGCTCGACAAAGGTCAGACCCCCAGGTTCATCCTCCAGAGCCCCACTCACCAGCATCCTGAGAGAGCACCAGGGGCAGCCCAGAGCCTCACCTGCCTCCTCCCGGCTGGGGAAATGCTGGAATCCTTCTAAGTCGGCGGACAGGAGGACTTGGAGAACAGGGTCCTGAGGGCAGAGAAACTTGGGCTGGGGGAGCACTGGCCACTTCCCATCCCTCCAGAGCTGAGCCCCCAGCCAGCCCAGAGCAGAGGATCCAGCCCTTCTCACCACCCACATCCTGCAGCCTCCACCTCTGATGGGGGAAGGCAGCCGGGCTGAGCCCATTGACAGGGACCCTCCCCAGGCTGTAGGGGAGAGGCAGCAGGGTCTGGGATGGGGCAGCAGAGCCTGGGATGGGGTGGCCAAGGTCCCACACACCTTCAGGCCACAGAAGGCCAGTGAGAGGCCGTGCTTGCGCAGCTCCTGCAGCAGCTCTGCCAGCCCCACCACCACCGTGTAATCAATGCTGCTGATGTGGCAACAGTCCAGGATGACGGAGCGTGGTGGAGATGCTGCTGGAAGAGCATAAGGTCACATCCCTGATGAGTCCAGAAATGGCCAGCCCAGGGGTCACAGCCCTCAGAGCCAGGGCCGGGGCTGGCAGGGGTGGGACCATACCTGCCAGAGCACGGCTGCACACAGTGTCCCGGAGGCACTCGATGGCTGGGAAGTGCAGGCTGCTCCCTGGCTGCACGAGGAGCACGTCCCCCTCCGACACCTGCACAGACCCCAGTGCAGGGGGACAAGTCACTGGGAACTCAGGGCTGTGACCTTCCCGGGGGGGACAACTGCCCGTGTCACTCACTGTCCTTCTGGACGGAGGGGGACATGCAGGAGCCCCCATCCCTCAGGGAAAGCCCCTCCTGCCCACACCCAGAGTCAGCAGGACAGGGAGAGCAATGCCTCCCCATCCTGCTCTCCAGTCCTGGGAGATTCCCTTCCTTATGCTCTTTTAAAGAGGTCCCTGTGCTGCACCCATGGCAGGCTGGTGACATGGGAGAGGGCATGAACACGACAGAAGCATCCTGCACCCCAACACCTCACTGCCCTCATGAACCCCTTCCCAGATCCCTGGTGATCACTGTGGCCTTGCCACACCCAAGAGGAGGTTTGAAGCCCACCTTTATTGGGGGCCTGGCAATGGAGTAGAGCAGGAGAATCCCTGAGACTAGCACCCCGGCCACAATTCCATACTGGACCTCCCAGAAGCAGAGCAGGAACGTCACACAGAGGGGCACAAGGTCCAGTCCTGCAAGAGAGACAGCCCAGGCTCAGCTTTGGTTTGTCCCGGTGCCACAGGGCCCTCAGTGACAGTGCCTGCTCTGCAGGCAGAGCTGGGCTGCACCAGGGGATCAGCCTCCCCCAGCTCGTGCCCTCACTCTTAACCCTCCAGAGCGTCCTGAAGATCCCCGCGTCGAACATGGGCAGCACAGCCGAGATGATGACGGCGGCCAGGGCTGCCTTGGGGATGTAGTAGAAGAGCGAGGTGAGGTAGGCCAGCGAGAGCAGGACCAGGGCACCTGCGGGACGGGGGAGCCCCTGAGCCATGGGGTCCCTGATGCCCAGGGCTCCCAGGCAGGGGGGCCTGCAGAGCAGCCCACGGCAGGGTCAGGGCCCTACCTGTGACGAGCCCTCCCGCGGGGGTGCAGACCCCTGACTGCGCGTTCACCGCCGTCCTGAAAGGCAAAGCAACACGTTCTAGGCTGTGAGGGGACCAGGGGGACCAGGGGCTGCCCCCACCCACTGCCCAGACCCCCCACCCAGGAAAATCACTGACCCTGCCGGACCCCACCAGGGAGAAACATGAGCAAGAAACACGAGTGGCTCCCAGCCCACAGCAGGACTGCAGAGCACTGAGATGGGAGAGAAGGTGGCCATGGGACACATGCACAGCCTGGCCACCAAGGTGGGCTGCTGGGACCAGGACATAAGCTCAGAGACCCACTGGGGTCCGCACAATCTTCCACCCAAGATCTTGCAGAGCCCCCTCACCCCACAGGCCCAGTGAGTGTCCTGTTACCCCTCCTGCTACCCACCGGCCAAAGCTGCCCGTGATGGGATACGACGAGACGAAGGAGCCCAGGATGTTGGCAACGCCTGCAGAGGGGAAGGAGAGGGGCTGGGGAGGCACCACCAGGGCCATGAGCTGGGTCTGTGTCCCCATCAGCACCTCCTCCAACTCCAGTACCAGGGGCCGGATCAGAGCCCATCCCGCTGTGCAAGTGTGACTCAGCCTGCTCTGGAAATTCCTGTGGGAACAGCTTTGGTGGGAGCAGTATGCAAGGTAAGAAAGGGAAAACTTCAAGGAGAGGTAGGACTGCTGAGATGGGATCTGGTGTAGCTCAGGAGCTCTGGGATACATGGTAGCACCGAAGCCAGACCCCCCACCCCTGAACCTCCTGCTCCAAAGCAGTGTCTTACCCAGAGCCAGCAGCTCCTGGTTGGGGTCAATCCTGTAACCATTCTGCGAGGCTGAAAGGAGATACAAGCATTGGCCCGAGACTCCCACAAGCACAACCCACCACGCCCACAGTGTGGGGCCAGCACTGACTGGGACAGTGTGGACCCTGTCCTGCAGCCCTCGGGCACAGGAGCACCCTGAGACAACACCCAGCTCCTGGGCCAATTTCAGCTGTGCTCCCTGCGGGACCCCTCCTGCCAGCCCACACGATGGAACGGGCTCGGCACAGGCAGACCTGTACCCCTCAGTGCCCTCGTGAGAAGAGCACCTTCCCCAGCACCCCGAGCCCCTGTGGGACCCCCCACGAGCGCAGGGCAGGACCCTGGTGCAGCCGTACCAAAAGCCTTGGCAATGGCGATGGTTTCCAGCAGGCCCATGAGCGGGACCACGGCCAGCCCGACCCCCATGTCCTGGGAGGGAAGGGTACAGTGAGGGAGGGCTGGGAGTGACCTCATCCCACCGTGCAGGGAGCCAGCACACGCAGGAGGGAGCAGAGTAGCCCAAGGGGAGCTTGGCCTCCACCAGCCACCCTGGCACTCACCTCCACCATGCTCGGGAAGGGGACGGTGCCGTTGGGCGCTGCCAGGGAGAAGCGTGGTGGCCGGAAGGCAGGGAGGCCCCGGGGGATGCTGCCGGTGAGCGTGAGGGGCTGGGAGCCCATCACCTGGAAGGAGTAAGCAACCAGGCCAGCAAACAGGACGACGAGGGCGTTGCGTGCTGCAGAGGAGAGAGCAACCCTGGAAACCCGCCCAGAGCCCAGGGCAGCAGGAGGGATGGCTGGAGATGGGTATCTGAGCTGCCAAGGACTTCCAAGCCTTAGGAAGGGGCATGCACAGTGGCAGGACCACTTTTAGGACTTTGTCCTCCCCGACCCATTTCCCACGTCTCGGCTCCTGCCAACCTGGGCTTTACTAGTTTTGGGTTGTCTCTTCCTTGCCCCGATATGACAAGCCCCCGGGAGGGATGGCTGGGGGAGGGGACAGGGCAGGGGATGGCTGGCACACCTGTGGCAGAGATCCAGACGATCCGGCAGCTGATCCTGGCAGCCAGCGGCTCCGCAGAGGCAGCTTGGGGCAGGCGGCTCTTCATGGCCCGGAGCGCTGCCAGCGCGGCCAGGCAGGCCAGCCCCAGCACAGCGTCCCCAGCCCTGCAACAGCCACCTCAGTGCCAGCCCAAACACGCTCTGGGGCACAGGAAGAGCCCCCAAAAAGCCCCACCAGAGGGGGGTTGTGTCACAGTGCTGGGCAGGGACCGAGAAATCAGTCCAAGGTGTGACCAAAGAGATGGGGAGCGAAGTGGCAGAGCCTGAGACCCCACAGCTGCAGGGGAGGGAGCGGGGAAGGTGCCGACCTGGTCTCCCCGATCCTCCGCAGCGTCTCATACACCTGCAGGAAAAACTGCCGCGGGATCCCCTGCAGCCCCAGGATGTTCTGTGCAGGAAGACAAAGCCTGGTGACAGCCTGGTGACAGCCCAGCTCAGCCCCAGCTGCCGGGTGCCTCAGCCCCTGGAGCGGCGCCGTCCCCCACGACCGCAGCCATTGGCCAACAGCGGCCTGCCAGCTGCTGCCAGAGGCTCTGATTTGGGGTAACCACAAAGGAAGTGTGGCAGCCCCAGCAGAGCCGCACGGCCTCAGGTCGCTGAGAGGCCAGTGAGGAGCTGAGGGGCTGCAAAAAACTCCCTGCAGCTCCCATCAGTGCCAGAGATCACCCAGCACCCCCTGCCAGTGACCAAATCAAATGTCCTGCTTTTACTGCTGTCCTGGATGTCACCAGCTGGTCACGGGCAAAGGGTGTGTTGGGCTTGGTCTGCTCAGAGCAGAGCTCTCAGGGACCCAGCAGAACTGCAGGCAGGGGGTCTCATGACCCCTTTGGGGCTCCTTCCTCTGGTACCAAGCACATCACCCAGCCTGGTGCTAAATATCCCAGTTCCACAGCACTAGGAGACAGATGGTGAGGCATCCAGGACAGAGTAGATCCTACCTTGATCTGGTTGAAGCTAATGGTGATGGAAGCAGCCGATGTGAACCCTTTAATGACAGGGCAGGAAATGAAATCCAGAAGGAACCCTGTGTGGGATGGGCAGCGCTGAGCACACTGCTGGCCCTGGTAGGCACCCAAACCGGGTGTTTGTGTGCACAGAGCTGTCACAAGCATTAGCTGGATGACCCCAGTGTCCTGGAAAGCTGAGAGGAGAGGGGAACAACTACAGGATGTACAGAAACATCCTAAAAATACAATGGTGCATGGCAAGAGCATCTCACCGAGGTGCAGGAGCCCCATGGCCAGCTGGATGCAGCCAGAGAGGAAGGCGAGCAGGATGGCATAGACAGGCTCGTGGAATGCGTACGAGGAGACGAGCAGAGACATGATGGCCGTGGGACCCAGTGTCACATCCTTGGCAGTGCCCAGGAAGAAGTAGACGAAGCAGCCCATGAAGGAGGAATAGAGGCCATACTGCAGGGGGGCAGAAGGGGCACTGGCACAACGCTGGGAGCTGGGAGAGGCCAGAAACCTCCCCGGCGAGGAGGGCTGGGCTGATCTCGGGTCACTCCAGGGCACTTGGCACACACAGGGCGTCAGGAGCTTCCTGCCCGGAAAACGGGCGACTGCACAGGGTCGGCCCTTGGTCGCCCAGCCCAGCCCAGCCCAGCCCAGCCCAGCCCAGCCCTGCCCGCCACGCTGCAGGC
>NW_020885011.1:588183-609822 GCF_003945725.1 Corapipo altera | reverse complement strand
CCGGTGCCGGTGCCATGGGGCCCTGGGCGCTGGCGCTGCTGCTCGGAGCGCTCCGGAGCGGCGCGGCCCCGGCCCCGGCCCGCAATGTGCTGCTGCTCCTGGGTGAGTGCGGCCGCGGGCCCGGCCGAGCCCCGGAGCCGGTTCCGTGTCCGCGCCCGTCTCCCCCAGCCCGGGAACCCCCTGCCTGGGCCGCCACGCGGGTCCCGCTGCATCCCCTCCGCTGGGACGGTCCCCGCAGCACCGGCCCCAGCCCGGGTCACCCGCAGCCCGGGGATGCTGTCGGTGTCATTCGCGTCCCCCGGGCTTTGCCCCCGCACCTGGTCAGGGACGCGCCCCGGGCTCACCCCGCACCCCTCCCGCCGCAGCCGATGACGGGGGCTTTGAGAGCGGCGCCTACAACAACTCGGCCATCCGGACGCCCAACCTGGACGCGCTGGCCCGGCGTGGTGTGGTCTTCCAGAACGCCTTCACCTCCGTCAGCAGCTGCTCCCCGAGCCGGGCCAGCATCCTGACCGGCTTACCACAGGTAGGGGCACCGCCAGCCCCCGGCATTCCTGTGGCACAGTCCCAGGACGGGGCGACCCCCCCCCGCCTGCTGGCCCACCCTCTTCCCAGCCCCCAGGACGTGCTGCCCACACTGAGAGCACGGCTGGATGTGTTTTGGGGGCAGGCTGGCAGCCCTTGTCCAACCGTGCTGTGTCCCCTCACCTGCAGCACCAGAACGGGATGTATGGACTGCACCAAGATGTGCACCACTTCAACTCCTTCGAGGGCGTGCGGAGCCTGCCCCACCTGCTCAGCCAAGGGGGTGTCCGGACAGGTAGGGAGCCAAAGGCAAGGGACAGGGGAAGGGAAACCCCCCCTTGGTGCACCAAACCCCAGTGAGCGAGACAGCTTGATGGCTAAACTGCCTGTGAGCCAGAGAACACCCCCGGACCTGTGCCTGTCCCCCAGGGAGGAGACAGTGGTAGCCATGTCCCCCCATCCCCCTGCTCCTGGCACACCACTTGTCTCTGTTCGTGCAGGGATAATTGGGAAGAAGCATGTTGGGCCAGAGGCTGTGTACCCCTTCGACTTTGCCTACACAGAGGAGAACAGTTCAGTCCTGCAGGTTGGGAGAAATATCACCCGGATCAAAGCGCTCGTCCGGCGGTTCCTGCAGAGCCAGGACGAGAGGTGAGACGGCCTCCACATCCCAGTTGGTCTGGGTCACCCCATATCCAGAAGCCCAGACTAGGTGGGAGTCCTCCTGCCAACCCCAGCTCGTCCCAGCAGAGGGTCTCAGGGGTGTGGGCAGCCCTTTGCTCCACCACCTCCACCCTTTCCATCCCTAGGCCTTTCTTCCTCTACGTCGCCTTCCATGACCCCCATCGCTGCGGGCACTCCCAGCCCCAGTACGGGGCCTTTTGTGAGAAATTTGGCAACGGAGAGAGTGGGATGGGCTGGATCCCTGACTGGAAGCCACAGATTTACCACCCAGAGCAAGTGCAGGTGGGATACCTGTGGGGCTGTGTGGGGCCCTGTGGGGGCTGCATGTGACAGCAGCCTCTGATGGAGCCAGGGCTGGCCCCCACCTCATCACTGCCAGCAGCATTATAGGCCAGAGCTGGTGAGGGCCACCATGGTGGACCTGTGACCTCTGTCCCCGTGGTGGCCATGTGCCACTCTCCCCTTCTCCACTTAGGTCCCCCCCTTTGTTCCTGACACGCCGGCTGCCCGGGCCGACCTGGCTGCCCAGTACACAACCATCGGGCGCATGGACCAAGGTAGGAGCTGCGGGGCCAGGCTGGCACTGGTGAGTGCTGCAGACCCTCCTGCCCCCCTCAGCTCTGCCCCTCCATCCGCAGGGATCGGGCTGGTCCTGGAGGAGCTGCGGCGTGCCGGCTTCCACAACAGCACCCTGGTGATCTACACCTCTGACAACGGCATCCCCTTCCCCAGCGGCAGGACCAACCTCTACCGCTCGGGCACTGCTGAGCCGCTGCTCCTCTCGTCCCCTGAGCACCCCCAGCGCTGGGGGCAGGTCAGCCAGGCCTTTGCCACCCTCCTGGGTAAGAGCCCGTGCCTGCAAGAGGGAGCAGAGCTGGGCCTGGGGGCTGTGGACTGCTCCCCACGCCAAAACCCAGGGTCTTGTCCCAGGGGCAGCCCTTGCATGGGAGAGGAGGGAGGACAGAACAGGGTCCCCTCTGGGACATCATCCCAGGGCTCAGCTCTGCAGCTCATCCCAGGAGCAGCCACAGTCCATGCAGCTGCAGACCCAAGGGACCACTCTGCCCCTGTCCAGGTTGTTTCCTCCCACGGTGCCAGTCCCTCTTCTCACCCTTCTCTTCCCCTCCAGATCTGACGCCGACCATTTTGGACTGGTTCTCCATCCCCTACCCCTCTTACAGCATCTTTGGCACAAAGCAGGTGCAGCTCACTGGAAAGTCTCTCCTGCCAGCACTGGAGTCAGAGCAGTCCTGGGCCACCGCCTTCAGCAGCCAGAGCCACCACGAGGTGACCATGTACTACCCCATGCGAGCCATCCAGCACCGGCAGTTCCGCCTCATCCACAACCTCAACTACAAGATGCCCTTTCCCATCGACCAGGACTTTTACATCTCGCCCACTTTCCAAGACCTGCTCAACCGCACCAGGGCCGGGCAGCCAACCCACTGGAACAAGACCCTGCACCAGTACTACTACCGGGAGCGCTGGGAGCTCTTCGACTGCAGCCGCGACCCCACCGAGAGCCAGAACCTGGCCCCCGACCCCCGCTACGCCGACATCCTCCAGCTGCTCCGTGTGCAGCTCCTCAAGTGGCAGTGGGACACGGGGGACCCCTGGGTGTGCGCCCCCGACGCTGTCCTGGAGGAGAAGCTGAGCCCCCAGTGCCGGCCGCTGCACAACGAGCTGTGAGCGTCACCTCTGCCGCCGTCCCCGTCGGGCACGAGGGGTTGGAGTGGGATCACGGATGGACCAGTCCCTAATCCCTGGGTGACACCACAAGGCTCTGCTCTCTGTATCACCCACACCACCTGGCCCCAGAGCACTCAGGGACCCTGGTGCCTTTCCTCCCAGCCAGAGGAGCCGTAGGGCCAAGCTGCCCCTCCGTAAAGCTTCTGGAGGACAGGGCTCCATTTCTCCCTGGAGCTGAGCACGTCCCTGCAGCAGCCCCTGGCTTGGAGCCAGCAGGACAACAGGACAAGGGGCTCTGTGGTGCAGCCAGGGGGCCCCCAACGCTCTGGGAAATGGGGTGAAGCGTGTGAGGGGCACAGGCAGCCCTGCTGGAGGCCTCCAGGCAGGGAGGGAACCAGGGTGTCCCAACCAGGGGCACAGGGCTGAGCCACAGTTCAGGACCAGCAGGGGCAGAGGGGACATGGGCACAGCCTGGGGCTGCTCCCAGCAAACAGCAGCTTTATTCATAGCACTGCTCCCTCCCACCCTGCACATCCCCCTCCCCAAAGCCACAGCCAGGAGACTCCCCACAGGCCCCCCACAGGTTACCAGTCCCCCACAGAAACAGGTTTGCTGTCTCACAAGGCACTTGGGTCTTTTTTTCCCTGATTTGAGGATGATGAAGTTTCCCCTGTCCCTGGGGGTTGTGCAAGCCCCCCCTCCCTGTGCCAGTCCAGTGCACACACCTCCATTGCCTCATGGCAGCCGAAGTCCAGGAGCTGCTTAGTGTGGGAAGAGCAGTGGCAGCTCTGGGTTGTCAAGGGATGGGATGGATTCAGCCCCAGAGCCAGGGGGAGCAGCGTGGCCTCTCCCTGTGACCGGTGGTGGCTCAGGACCAAGAGATCACAAACTGCTCCCACATCGGCAGCGACACAGGGACTCTCAGCACCTGAGGGGCAGAAGGAAGGGTTGGCAGCAGGCAGAGCCAGCTGGGAAGGAGCCTGGGAGGTGTCTGAGCCGAGGGAGGTGTCCTGTCCCCATACAGAGCCACAGCCTGGCATGGTCCTGATCTCACAGAGACCCTGAGAAGGGCATCCATGGCAGGCAGCCCCAGGAGCAGAGCTGTGCTGCTGCTCCACTCAGAGCTCCAGCCCCATCACCACACAGCCTTTCCTTCCTCCATCTCCCCATCCTCACTCCTGTCATGGTCTAATCCTGCCCAGCCCCAGAGCAGTGACCCAGCCTGTGTTGACAGAGCTGGTGCTGTGCCATCGCTGGGGCCAGACCTCGCCAGCCCCTCAGCTGTGTCCTGTCCCTTGCCAGCCACCACCCCCTCCCGGGGGGATATGAGCACTCACCTGGGTGTCACTGCGGTAGGAGAAGTCGCTCACGATGGCACCGTTGGCCAGGACTTGCCGGGGAGGGCTGGAGACCCCCAGCACAGTCACAGCCTCCAGCAGGACCCCGTCGAGGTGGGGGCTCCCCCGCAGCAGCTGGCTGAGCACGGCACCCTGGGGCACAGCGGGGATGTCACCGTGTGTTCCCGGGTCACAGCCGCCCCACGGGCACACAGGGCTGCCCTGGTGCCCTGCTCCTTGTGCTGCCCCTCTGCCAGGCACTGAGCCCAGGGGGCCAGAGAGTATCCACAGTGCAAGGAGAGCAGCCTCTCCCCCTCCTAGGGGGCATCCTGAGGGGATGCTGACCCCTCCACCCCATCAGCTGCTCAGTCTGGCACTGTTGGCACCACACAGCTCTGCACCAGGGCACAGTGCTGCCTGTGGCCACATGTGCCCCAGGGCCAGCAGGACCCCCCTGCCCAGATGCCCCCTCACTCACGTGCGTGGCCAGGAAGAGGATCTCAGTGTAGTCCCCCCTCTCAAAGGTCTCCCAGCTCTCTCCATCATCCCAGAACAGGTCTCCCCTGGCAAAGCCATCCGAGGTCAGTGCCACGACCAGGGCCATGCCCCTCCTGCGGGACTGGGCAGTGCTGAAGGCGGGTTCCTGGGGTGTGGGAGTGGGCACAGCTCAGGGCACTGCCAGAGCTGTGTCCCCTGGACAGTGCAGGCACGGCTCCCTCAGCACTGTCTGCTCTGCGGTGACAGCACTGCCACCAGTCTAGGCTGGCCGGGCAGGTCACCACGGTGTCACCACGGAGCAGAGGGACTCACCTGCAGGGGCAGGATGTGCCCTGCACGGACATGGACATTGATGGTGTCCAGGGGTGCTGGCAGGAGGATCCACTGCCCTTTGCTGTGGATGGTGGAGTCCTACGTGGTGACAGAGAGGGAAGAGCAGGCACAGGGTGCTGTGTGGCCAAGGGGGCCAGCACTGCGGCCCTCAGATGGCCACGAGTGAAGGCAGGCAAAGTACGGGACTCACACACAGCCCCAGGGGACCTGTACCAGCAATGGGATGCAGGAATGCACACGGGGTCCCACAGCAAAGCCCCCCCCCCCCAGTCCCACGACACAGCAGGGAGCACCCACCCCTGCCAGGCTGTACCACGTCCCTGCTGGGAAGTAGCCGCTGACTTTGGTCTGTCCTGCCTCCAGCACGGGGGTGACGAGCAGCCCCCCGCCCCACAGGAGCTGGCGGTCCACGGCCCAGGTGTTGGGGTCTGTGGGGAACCTGGAGGAGGGAAGGGCAGCGCCAGGGAGACCCTGCACCCACCTCCCCCTGAGCCCGGTGGGATGGTGCCCACCGGCCCCGGCTGGGCCAGCACTCACTCGAGGAAGAGGGGCCGTGCCACCGTCTCCCCAGCGGTGTGAGCCCGGTGGAAGAGGGTGTAGAGGAAGGGCAGGAGGGAGTAGCGGAGGCGCAGGGCATTCCTCATGGCAGCCTGGGCGGCCGGGCTGAAGGCGAACGGCTCCTGTGGCTGCGGGGGAGAGGCCCGAGGGGGACACTCAGACCACGCAGGGAGGAAAGGGCAGGTGCATTTCTGGGGTGCGGGATGGACTCTCCCAGCCCAGGCAGCTGCACCAGCCACCTTCCCACGCGTGCTCGCTCATCCCAGAGCCCCCCTGCCCCGCAGGGTGAGGGCTCCCGGGGCTCACCCGGGTGCCGTGGTCGTTGTGGTTCCTCATGAAGGGGTAGAAGGCGCCCAGCTGTGTCCAGCGCACACACAGCTCCTCGGACGTGTCGCCCGCGAAGCCGCAGATGTCGGCACCCACCAGCGGCACCCCGAACAGGTTGAAGAGCAGCACCTCTGTGCAGGGGGCACAGCGGGCACTGAGGCTCCGCGGCGCCGGGGGGACAGAGCCTGTGGAGAAGCCCCCGCTGTGGGGCTGGATGTGCCCCAAGTGCCCCACAGCCTACCTGGTATGGAGTAGTAGAGCTGCTCCCAGTTGCTGCCGACGTCCCCTGTCCAGTGCCCGGCATAGCGCCCGTGCCCAGCAAATGTGGAGCGCGAGATGACGAAGGGACGCTTGCCCCGGACCCTCAGCAGTGCACTGAGGGCAGAGCAGGGTCTGCTCAGCACCGCCCAGGCAGGGAAGGGGCTCGGCAGCTCCCACAGCACACTGTGTTTGTTACACACCAAACCCTCCCTCCCCGCTCAGTGCCTTCCCTGTGCCCACACTGCCCACGCTGGGGCTCTCTGCCAGCTCTGGCATCCCCTGGGATGTGCAGGAGCCCAGCAAGAGCCCCAGGCTTACTTGTGGGAGGCGATGGCCTCGGTGAGCCCGTACAGGCTGTGCAGGTTGTAGTGGGAGGACAGGAACTGCTGGCTGGAGGCACAGATGGTCCCGGCCCGCAGGCGCCCCCCGAACACGCCTGCACCAGACGGGGGGGGGGCAAGGGCGAGGTCAGAGCCCACCCAGCTGGGACCAGAGCATCCTCCGGGATCCTCCCGGCGTCCCCACGGCCCCGGGAAGGGCTGGAACCCACTCCTGTACCTGGCACATAGGGGGGCTGCTCCAGGTTGTTTTGGGGGCAGCCATCCTGGGAGCCCTCCACGAAGTTCGACGGCTCATTCATGTCCTGGGGAGGGAAAGGATGGGATGCCCTCGCTGCCACACTGGGGCCCAGTGGAGGTGCAGGGAGGGAGCCGGGGAGCCGTAGCCAGCAGCTCTGCCAGGGCCACTCACAAGCCACATGCCATCAAAGGGCACTTGGTCATGGAAGTCCTTCACCATGTCATGCCACCACTCATGAGTCTCCGGATTGGTGAAGTCTGGGAAGACAGTTGGGCCTGGCCAGACCTGCGGGAGGGAGGCAGCAGTGGGTAGAGCCCCCCACCCCACATACCACCCTGCCTTCCATCACAGCCACCCCCTGAGCATTTCCCTCTGGCCCTTGGGATCCTGTTCCCATGGCCCTGCTCGACCCCCCTCCTGCAGGGCTCGGGCTGCTCCCACACACACCTTCCCGACCAGGGGCTGTCCCGTGGCATTTCGGATGAACACCCCTCTCTTCAGTCCCTCGTCGTAGGGCTTGTAGGTGCCAGGGGGTCCCGAGCTGCTGATCCCAGCATCCTGGCAGGGCATAGAGCCAGGGCTTCACCAGCAAGGGCAGGGAACGGCCGGCCCTGCCTTCCTCAGAGGAAGCTCCATCACTGCCCTCGGGGCGGCTGCAGCCCCAGTGCCAGCCCACCCATGTGGGTGTCACTCACCACGATCATGATGTACCTCAGCCCGCAGCGGTGGAAGTCCTGCACCATCTCCGGGTAGTCCTTAAAGCTTTTCTTGTTGAAGGTGAAATCCCTCTTGGCATCTGCGTAATCCAGGTCATTCCACTGCACATCCTGTGAATGGTGACACGGGTGGAGCAGGGACTCCTGCACAGTGCCATGGGACCCCCACCCATGGGGGCTCCTATCAACCCCCCCATGGCCACCGTTGGACAGAGGCTCCAGGGACTAGCCCAGACCTACCAGGGGGAAGCGGGCTGCTGTCATGTTGGCCACGACCTGCCGGGTGATGTCGGTGGAGGAGTAGCCCCAGCGGCAGAGGTGGAAGCCCAGGCCCCAGTACGGGGGCATGAAGGGGAACCCTGGAAGCCAGAGGGTGGGTGCTGGCAGGGATGGCCCAGCATCACGCTGCCCCACAGCCCCACTCTGCCACGCCAGCTCTGCCACACTGCTCACAGCACCCACAACCCTGCTCGTGGCTCGCCCGTACCGACGACGTCCAGGTACTGCCGCACCACACTCTTGGGGTCGGGGCCCAGGAAGATGTAGAAGTCCAGGATCCCGCCCGTCGTGCGCCAGGTCAGGGCCGGGCTGGGCTGCAGGAGCACGTCTGGGGAAGCACAAGTGCCAGAGGAAGAAGCAGCTGAGGACAGGGACGGGGCCGAGCCCTCGCCCCGGCACCTCCACAGGACTCACCCATCGCGTTGCTGTTCAGCAGAAAGACCCCGTGGGCTGAACCATCGTCCTCCATCACCAGGTAGAAAGGGTGGGAGCCATAGAGGTTGACCTGGGGCTGGAGCAGAGCATGGTGTGGTGCCAGCGAGGCTCTGCCAGAGACCCCAGCACCCACCCACCCCTCGCCTCCAGCCAAGAGGGCCATCACAGCCTGGGGTGCAAACCCAGGGCCTGTGGCCCCAAACACTGCTGAGTCAGAGCAAGAGCCCAGGAGTGCTGGGAGGAAACAGCTCCTGAGCAGCACAGAGCCCCAGGGGACAAAGCCTGGCCTGGGGACAAGGGTCCCATGGGCTTGCCTGGGGCTGAGGCCAGGTTCCAGAGCTGAACCAGCACAGGCGCCTCTCCACTGCCCCAGACTAGATGTGAGAGGCCGTGGGGCCACCTTCACAAGGCCAGATGAGCATCTCCCCTCCCCTCAGCCCCTCTCCGTACTGCAGGCGCCATGTCCCGGTTCCAGAGGGTGACCCTGGTCCATGTTGTGTTGAGGATCAGAGGTGTCAGGTGCTCTCCCAGCCCAGAAATGAAATGGGAGGGCAGGGAGGTGGAGATCTGCAGGAACTGGTCTGCGAAGAAGAGGGGGGCGACGGTGGTGTTCAGCCTGTGGAGAAAGGGAGGCTCGGGCAAACAGCCGGGAGGAGGGAGACACACCGAGCTGCGGGCCCTCAGCACCGGGGAGGGACGCGGGTGCTCATCACCATGTGAAACAAAAACAAGTTTCAGCTGAGCTCCGGGATTCCTGGTTCCCTTCTCAGCCACCGAACTGCAGAGGGCGTCAAAGCAAAGCCCGCACAGCCACCAACTGCGGCCCCACTCCTGTCACCAGCGTCCCCTGCCACATCCCTGCTCCCAGCCCGTGCCCTGCGGGGCCGCCTGGGGTTCCCCTTCCAGACTGAATCCCTCGGGAAGGCGAGTGGGGCAGGACGGGCACTCACAGGACTCTCCCGCCGCGCTGCCGGCACACGACGAGCCCGAAGGGGTCCTGGTTGACCTGCAGCCCGTAGAGCGTGGAGGGGGCTGCGCCGCCCGCCCGCGGCGTGTCCAGCGGCACCTCATAGCGCTGCCGGGCCGGGTCCCGCAGCTGCGGGGACAGAGCGGGGACAGGGCAGGCTCAGCGCGGGGACAGAGCGGGGACAGGGCAGGGACAGGGCAGGCTCAGCGCGGGCACAGAGCGGGGACAGGGCACAGAGTGGGGACAGGGCACAGAGCGGGGACAGGGCACAGAGCGGGGACAGAGCGGGGACAGGGCAGGGACAGGGCAGGGACAGGGCAGGCTCAGCGCGGGCCGGCCGCGGAGGGCCCGGGCGGGGCCCGGGGCGCACCGTGAAGCGCAGGCGGGTCGGGGTCTCCAGCGCCAGGTCCAGCCGCAGCTCGTCCACCGCCGCCGGCAGGAAGGTGGCGGCCACGCGGCGCAGGCGGGCGGTGAAGCCGCCGGCCGTGGCCGTCAGGTTCTCGGCGCGGTAGCTGCGGTACCCGCGGGGGAAGAAGCACCAGGGCGGGCCGGGGCCGGGCCCGGGGCTGTAGCAGCAGCCCCGCGCCTCGCAGCCCTCCCGCGACAGCAGCCGCTCGGGGCCGCAGTCGAAGCGGCCGCCCGGGGACACCTCGCAGGCGGCGGGCGCGGGGCCGGCCCGGGCCGCGGCGGGGACGAGCAGCGCCAGCAGCGCGGCCGCGACCCCCGCGCACATCGAGGCGGGACCCGCGCGGGGACAGGGACAGGGACCGAGAACAGGCACCGAGAACAGGCACCGACACCGCACCGGCGCTTCCCCTTCCCGGCCCCGCCCCGCGGCGCTGCCGGAGCCGGGCAGGAGCCCCGCGGAGAGCGAGGCCCGCGGACAGGCGGGGACAGCCCGGCCCCCGCCCCGGGGCGGGACAGGGAGGCGGGACCCGGCAACAGCCTGGGGCAGCCAAAGTGAAACGTAAACAGAAACATACCAAAAAAATCACCATGGTACATGTTAAATAAACACTATGCCCTACAACACAAATGTTATACCCTACACCTGTTTATTTTTCTGTATGTATTCGTTTACAAAGCCTGCAGCAGGTAGAAAAATAAAAACAGATGTTACATGTATTTTCTCTGTTTCTATCAGGCTTTCTCGGACTCCAGCCTGGATCCCAAGCACTGGCTGAGCCACTGGAGAGCCCTTTGGTGCCGGGGATTCTCCTCCCGGATCCGCTGGACGATGCTGTTAATGGTCTGGAGCCGACCCCACAGTTTCTCCTGCTGGTTCCTGCAGGCCTCTTCAGTGCAGCTCGGGGCCCGGTACTTCCCTTCCTTCAGTGCCTGCAGATGCTTCTGGTGTGCCTGGTGGGCCACAAGCTCCAACAGGTTCTGAGAAAAGCAACAGGGGAAAGGGCTGTGAGAGCAGGAAAGATGCACACAGGGCATCGGTGTGACTCGTGTCAGCCGCTGTGACCACCGTATGTGACAAGGGGAGGACAGTGCTGTGAATTCCCCATCACAACAGCCAAACACCACCTCCATCCCGAGTGTTGTAGGGGTACAGACATCACAGAATTCCATAAATCAGAGAAATTCCCACGCATACAAGCCAACCCTTGCCAGGACAGGGTTTCAAGACCTTGAGCTGTCTCTGAGTACCCAGCTGGCACACACAAAGCGGGGTTGTTACCAGGTATTTTCACCATACAAACGAGGTCCTTCAGGCTGATGTTTCCAGGTGAATGCAGCCTCACCCCAAGTACAACTGCAGCATCAACTGAGGGCCACTGTGAGCCCCCAGAACGTGCCCAGTGAACATGTGGCTAATATTTGACACTGAGCACAGCCTGTTCAGGATGGTGCTGGACAGAGCTGGCAGTAGCAGGAAGCAGCAGGCTCTGTTTGGCTCACCCAGCGTTTCTCGTTCTGGAGACATTCCATGTCCAAGTCGAGGCCGTCGGCCTTGGCCTGGAGTCTGGACAATTCCCGCTTCTTCTCCGAGAAGGTGGCCCTGAGGGACTCTTGGGTGTTCTCCAGCTCCAGGATGGCTTGGTTGCAGTTAAAAATATTCTAGTAAATGGAAGAGAAGGAAATGGCAGACTCCAGTTCTTTAGTTCAGCTGCATTCCCGACCATCCTCCCAGAACTCGTTTGTTGGGGGTTTTTTAATGAATGTCCAAAGCCCTCCCCTGTGCCCCTGTGCACGGGCACCCCTGTGCTCACTGCTGCTCATCACAAGGCCAACACCAGCTGCGTGAGCTCCTGCAGCCCTGCTTGCCTTGCTCACCTCCTGGGCCTCCCTGATCTTCCTCCTCAGCTCCTGTTTCCTCTGCTGGAAGTCATTCTTGGTGCTGTGTTTCTTATCCAGCTTGCTCTGCGCCTCTCCCCGCACCGCTATCGTCTCTCTGCGAGAAACAGACGCCTCCATGTCCCGAACCACCTTCTCCTGCTGCTTCAGCAGCTGCCCATAGCGGACCTGCCGTTTGCCAAGACACAAACCAGGCTCAAAACACGGAATGTTTACCAATGGCACCGAGGGAGGTCGTCTGGGTGGCACATCCCACCAACACAAACCAGATACGTGTGACACACGAGTGCCTGCAAGCCAAATTTGGTCCAAATCCAAACCTGGTTTGCCATGTGTGGATCTGGAAGGCAGAGGGCTGAATTGTCAACTTGTCCACAATAATATTCCAGATGTTGCTCTGGATCTCATTAGCAAGAGCAGAAGCAGAAAAGCAGAAGCATCCTGAGAATGAAGGGCAAGAGCTGCTCTGCCAGGAGAGGGAACACCTTCCTAACCAGTGATTAAAGTGATGCAATATTTAGTAATCAACATTTCTTTGCTTATAAATCGGGGTGGCAGATTACTGCAATTTAAATAGATTCCTTGGGAGTATCCAGACTCTGCTGAGCCTGGCACAGGGAACTCACAGGGAATGCAGGACATGTGGGACACTGGATGTGCTCAGTTCAGTCGAGCTGCAGGGGGTTAAGAGTCCCACCCTGGGCACTGGAGATGCCACTTCTCCAGCCTGTTTCTCATCTCCTGCCTCATGTTTCAGCCACTCCAGTACATTGTGTGGCTTCCCCTCCTCAGCCCTCTTTCCCAGTGCCTTACTTGCATCCTACGAATCTCTGATTTCATGGCTTGGATTTCACCTTGTTCTGACCCAGAAGCTGTGGCTTCTTTCATCTCTTTTGCCAGCTGGATCTTCTTCTCCCACAGCAGGATCTGATGCCTTCAGAGAAGAAAGGAAAGAGAAAGCCTTTGTAACCCACAGGGATCTCTGTGTACCAGCAGCAGCACGTGCCCAAGATAATTCTGAACACAGAGCTGGCACAATCCAAGGATTTGCACGTAGGACATGGAAAAGGGCAACACAGAGCAGGGTGAAACCAGATAGCAAGCTTCCCAACTCAGAAAATGGGGTAGTGACTGTAAAAACAAGCGTGCCCAGACTGGCAGGGACTGCTGGACCCCAGTGAACAGCCCAGTGCAGCACACTCACTCCCAGTTACTGGCAGAGTCTTCCCATACAGATCTTGGTAACATCCAGCCCACACATGATGGAATTGTTAAAGCCATCATCCTCCCAGCTTGTTCCAGAGACAACCAAAGCACCTTTCAGTTTCTGTGTTTCAAACATTCATTAAAGTCCTTTCCCCTTCTTCAGGAAGGACAGAAGCACATTTGCTCGTGCTGGGTCAGTTTGGTGCCTGGAGGAGAACAGGAACATGGACACAGACACACGAGATTGTGGCACTCTCTGGTACCTACTCTGCTTCCATTATGCTGTTCAGGAGCCTTTCCTTCTCCTCAGTCAGTTGACTGTACTTCTCCTGCATCTCCAAGGATTCTTTTTCTGCTGCCTAGATTTGGGAGGCACAAAACAATACAGTGTTGTCAGGCTGAGAAGGTTTTCCAGGATCACTACCTGCCTCTGATCTGCACAGAAGGCTGAGACCTGGGAATGAGGTGTCAGGCCTTGGTACCTTGAGGGAGTGCACAAACTCGTTCTCTGTGATCATGTTGGCATGTTGCAGCTCCTCAAAGCTGCTGTTGTTCTTCCTGATCAACACATTCAACTTTACCAAGTCATTTGACATGTCCTTCATGTGCCGTTCGATGTCCTTCTGTTCTTTCGTTTCCTGCTGAATTTCATCTATGGGTGAACAGAAAAAAGCCTTAGAATTCCCCTGAGCATTGGGTTGAACACAGACAAGGTGTGACAAATTGCTACCAGAGCTGGCAGTGCCTCAGGCAGAGCCACCCATGTCCCACATGTCCAGCCAAAAAGTTTTTCCACAAGCCCAAAAAACAAATAAGGCTTTGAAGGAGACTCCCGTGGAAAAGAGTTGGTTTTGGCCAAGGAAAGTGCTGTCACTGCTGGGGACAATAACCTACCCACTACCTGCAACCTTTATTTAAGAAGTGTGCCAGGGGACATTGTCACTCAGGGTCCGACTGTGCCAGGACAGCAGGATCAATCCTTACAGGAATAACGACGTGCAAACAGCACAAGTGCCAGGCTCAGCCCCAGTGCAGTGCCAGGGTTGTTGGCATTCCTGCTCACACATATCCAGAGGCAGGTCCAGCTTTTCCCATCTGTAATCCTCCACTCTCTTCCCTCCCCTCCCGGGTGAGCACTGTCAGGAAGCTCAGGGAATGCCGTACTTTCCATGCGCACTTTCCTCTGCTGCATGATGGTGATCTGCTTCTTCAGAGCATCCAGGGAGCTGAGCTGCTCCTCCCGCTCCCGGGTTAACCTGAACAGCTCCTTCTGCTCATTGAGCCAGTACTTCTGCAGTGCCATCACCTCAGAATTGCATTCTTCTATCTCCTTCGTCAGCTTGTTGATCTCAATTTCCAGTGGTCCCAGTTCTTGCCCCTGTATGAGGGCAAAGTTTGGGATAAGTCAAGCAGAGGCTGCTGGAGCTTGTTTACAGCATCTGGACATTCCAAAGCCTGCAGACAGGACTCATTTCCACATCAGTATCCAGAAAGGTCTTACAGTGCCAGGGACAGATCTGGGAATCAGCTGAATGGGGCCAACCATCAAACAACTGAAATGTCTCTGCCTGCTCCACACTCCCCTTGTCAGTGTTTGCAGATTTTCTAACAAGATCCTATTTGCTCCCAGAGTATTGATGGCATTTGACATTTTCATCAGTTGCAAACAACTCCCTGCAGGAATCTGTGCCAGGCACACCCTCATTTTACAATTCCCTCCATGTGCATCAAGAACTGTCTGACAAACAGTAACACCTGCATTAACTAGTGCAGCTTTTAAATCACAGTGCTGATGCCTGAAAGTTTGAACTACCCAACACTTACACAGTTACGTTTATCAGGGACATCTGTGGTCACCACAAAAAATAAAATCAAAATTGGGACTGAAACACAAAAGTACCTACCCCCTGCTGAGCAAGAAGCATCTCCAGCTTCTTGTTGTACAGGCAGATGATCCCTCCCTTCTTATCAGCCAGGAGCCTGCACTTTGCAATCTCACTTTCCTGGCAGCTGATCAGATCACTGATATTTTTTATTTCCTTGTCCACCTCACAGAGTGTTTTTTGGAGGACTGTCAGCCTGCAGCTGGTATTAGTTGCATTCAGGATAATCTGGCCCACATCGTTCTCAACCTTGTAAAAATGCAGCTCCTGGGAATATCAAGAGAGAAAACACATCACTGTCACCAACAGCCACTCGTTGAGTTGCAGTACCATTTATCCCAGCACAGGAATCAGGGGATTGAGATTCTAATCCCAGGTCTGTACTACAAGCTGTAACCTACTTACCCTCTGTGTACCTTTGTTTCTCCATCAGTTGACAGGTAATACAATATTTACCTCTGCCATACAGCTGTTGAAAAGCATTAAGGAGCCTAAAAATCCCAAAAACCTTCAAGTGACCTCACCCATCCCTCCTGCAATTACCCCCTGTTCTAGTGTCTCTAGTTACCTGGCTAACAGCAGCAGGACATCACTGTACTGTACCTTCTCCACCACACCTGGCACACACATCCCTCACCTAACAACCCCCCCCAGCTCAGCGTGAGAAATGCTGGGCTGAGTCTTCTAGTTTTTCTACCTGTACCAGCTATACACTCTCAGAGAGAGCAACTTATGCCTTAAAGAGCTGTGGGTCAGGTTGGACTGCTCCTTGGAATCAAGAGCTGCCTGCATCCCATTCTGTGAGGGAGTATAGAGGTAAAAGTTAGTTAATGTGGAGTATAGAAGCACCACATATCCATTGTCTTTCTCCAGTACCTAAGAACTGCTAATCCTTCCTAGTAAATACTCCCAGGATTCATCATTCAGCTCCATTTTCTAAGTAAAGAACTCTATGTTTTGTCAGGCCTTTTTGGCCAAGCTCTCTCACATACACCAGCATCCTGCAATCACATCACAGGCAGAACCAGACTGCAGGCAAACTCAGCAGCCCTTCAGCTGCAGACCTGGAACCAGAAGGAAGTCACTGACAAAGCCCTGGAGAAGCACTGCTCTGGTGGTTGCCTTGCCCTGCCCTCCCCAGGGGAGGGGATGCCATACCAGGTCGGTTTTCCTCCTCCGCAGTTTCGCAGCCATCTGTGAGAAGTGCTTTGCAGCTTGGCTGGATATCATCTGGTCCTGAAGCTTTGCCATGATTTCATTCTCCATCTGCTCTTTGACATAAGTTCTCTTCTGTATATCCTTCCTGATGGACACCAACTCATCCAGGTGAGCAGCTTGGTCCTAAAAGGTTGGAAGACAGAGACAGGATCACCACAACTGCTTGAGGCAGGGTATTACATTCAAATATTCCAAAAGACACATCTTCCATGGACTCTCCTCACCATCTTGGTCCTGATGAGGGCCTGCTCTGTCTCATGGAGAATACGAGTGTAGGTGCCCATTTCAACCTTCAGGGCCTCCTGCTGCAGCAGGCATTGGGCAATCAGCTTCTTTGTCACGTTGGCATCGTTCTGAGACCGGTTCAGGATGGTGACAAGCAACTCGTTCTTCTCCTCCTCCTTCCTGATGGACTTCCCACAGCCATGGATGTCCCCTTCCAGGGACCTGAGGTCACGTCTGTAGTTGCTAGAGGGGCAAATAGGATGGAAAATCATCACAGGGATTGGTGCTGAACAGCCACCTACAGATCCCTCTTTTCAAACATGTTATTGCACCAACTGCCCAAGAAGGAAGATGTCTGTAAGGGCTCAGCTGCTGGGACAGTGCAGAGGCAGCAGGAGATGGATGGAGACATTAGGATTTAAAAGGAAATGTATGTAGAAAAATGGATTCCTTCTTTCAGTACTGTCCCACCCCTATTCCTGCCAGGATGTCACCATATAAAAGCAGGTTGCTTGTTCTCAGAGAATCAGTCGAGCTTTACAGCTCCAGAGCAAATAAACACTTCCTTTGGCAATAACAGGGAGGTTTTCCTGAAGATTTCTAAAGGCCTCACAAAACCCTGATAGTGAGAGAGAAATCCTTCCTGACATCTAACTCTTTGGAGTGAGAGGTGTTGTAAAGGCGAGGGAACTCTTTTAAAGGAATGAAATATGAATAGAAAAATTCTGAACAGCTTTAAGAACCCCCTACATTCTGAGAGCTGTGTTTTGGGTAAAGAAAACAGGAACAGAGAAGTGTGCCTCTTGTCCTTTAATTTTATAATGTAGTTTAAAGCAGGAAGCTTGTTATGCCTGACACTCCCTGCCCACACAGTGCTGACCCTGGCAGGAGACACGCTGCCCCTTCTGGAATCCCTCCTGCCCAAATTATCCAAGCTCTCCCCAGGGCCTGGTTTCAGATCATACCTCAGCAGCTCCTGAGTGGCAACATAGGCCTCATCCCTTTGCTTCATTCCAGCCAAACTGCTGTTCCAGTGGTTTATCAACCTCTTTTTCTCCATGTTAATAGCCTGGACCTCCAGACCAGCCTGGGGGACAGACAGCATGAATCTACACTGTGTTGAAAAACCAAATTCATGTTACAATGCAATTTATTTTTTTTCTGTTCATAATATGCTGAGCAGGAACAGCTTCAGCTACTGTGGCTGGTTCATTGTCCCAGCAGACCAGAGAGCACAGGTCTGTAAGAAAAAACTGCTGAGAAGGGGAGGAGGAAATGATTTACAGGCAATTCTTAAGAACAAAGGAAAAGAAAAAAACGTCTTCATTCCTCCAAACAGGAACAAAACAAGCAACTCTGGCCCACATTGTACACAACACGTGAGGGCAGGCCAGAGGGGTCAGTCCTGCCAGAGGGAAATATTAACCAGAAAGGAAAAGCCCCCTCCTACCTCACTGACTGCCTGCCGGGTCACTTTTGTGTCCTCTGCCTGGGCCACAAGCTGAGCTTCAAACAGAGCAATTTGTTCCTGGAGCTCGTAGGCTCTCCTTGTTAACTGGTCTAGGAGAAGGTCCTATGGAGTCAGAGCCAAAATATTCAGGGTGAGTGATGTACTCTCAGTCTTAACCAACTGTATCCTACAAGAACAAAATCAGCTAGAAAAGGAATTAAATTGGCAACTGGATTAGATTTGATTCCTACTGAAACTTTCCCATTCATACACAAATGACTCAGGACTGCAGCAGGGACAACCTGTAAGAGAATGGAACTTTTGCTGATTGTTTATTATTCCAGTTGCAGCAGTAAATTGATAATGCAGCTCTGAAGCAGCATTCCCTCCTGTCAGCATGGATTACACTGTGCCACTTCAACAGATGCTGCGAATCTTAATAATGTATAGTTGAAAATCCTTTGTTAAAAACCTCCCAAACCCATTGTATTTTAACAGTCTGCATGGAATTCTGCATTGGTAATACCCAGTCTGCATCCTGGAAGGCAGCAGAGGGAGCTCCAGCACCGACCAGCTCTGCTCATTCCCGAAGTTCACTTTCCACTGTGAAATTTGCTGTGACTCACAATAATTCTCGAGACCTGAATACATGGTATTTCTTCACTAAATATCTTCCTGCCCCCACACCCCTTTTGCTTGACTGAAGAGTGATTTACTGTCCTAAGGCTTGCCTAACCCTCTGGGCAGTAAGTGCTGCTATCTGGGGGGAGGCAGGAGTTCTTCTCCTTTTTAGAAAAGCTTCTGGTTTTTTGGGGTTTTTTTTATTATTTGGGAAAAATATCCCCATGCATCTTCCATGACTCCATCACTCCAGCCTTCCTTCTGAGAAGGCAGCACATCCTCCAAGACTCACCACTAACTGTCACCTGTATTTATTTTTTTCAAAGACAGTTTTACTTGGTACCTGTTTTTTCTTTTCCACCTCAGCCTGGAACTTCTCTGCCTCGGCCTTCTTTGTCGACTGTTTCATCAGTAAAATCTTGTGATGCATGTCCTGGTCCATGTTCTGCATGTAGAAAAGCTGCAAGGCCAGGTTTTCAACCTGGGTCTGCATTGCAGAAACTGGGAGGGGGGGGGGGAAGAGGGAAAATAGTCAGAGAAGTTTGTTTGTAGGATACACCTTAAACAGAAATAAAAGGGAAAGAAATGCAGAAGCTCCCAAAGCAAAACCTCTCACACACCAGCTACATCAGCCCTCCCCAACATAAGAATTTACATTAGCTTTGGAGCAAAGCTCCACAAGCAAAGCTAAAAATCCTGGTAAGCAATTCCTTGATTCCCAGCACACAGAATTCCAGGAGCGCCCGTGAAACTTTTTGGTGAGTGCATTATTCCTGATCAATTTTACTGTGTTTTTCAATCCAGAGTTTGCCTAAAATCCAAATTAATTTCTCCACACAGCCCCAGAACTAGGAAACATTGCCAGCACTGCCTCAGCCACCTTTCTTGCGTTCATCATCTGTGTTGTGGCACATGTTCCCATAAGCATCCCTGAGGAACCCCAGTTCCTCCTCCAGCTGCTGCCTCGCCGTGGCTGCCCGGGAGTGGCGGTCGTGGCTCTTCTGCAGCTCCTCCTGCAGCTGGGCCAGCTGCTGCTGGGCTCCATAGAGGACCACCCCGAGCTCTTCTCTCTGCACTTTGCTGTCCTTCGTTGCTGTCCTCTGCAGACACAAGAGGTGACGAGCTGTCCCACGGCAGCTCGGGCGGGAGGGGCTGTGGGAAGGCAAAGGAGAGGCCGGGTACCAGCTCATGGAGGTCGAGGTTCACTTGCTCCATCTGCTTAGTGATGTAATTCTTCAGGGCAGCCTGGAATCTTCTCATCAGAGGCTGTGAAGAAGGATGGCATTCAGACATTTTAACATGTTTGTGTAAATAAATTAGGAGGAAGCCTCGCTGGTACTCCCCCCATTAAATAAAACATCTTACTTCTGCCATAGACACTTGTGTTCTTATTTTAGCTACACTTACTGTAGCAAGTGGAAGGAGTTACATAGTGGGTATTCATTTATGTCAAAAAGTGACCAGTGAGATTATTTGAAACATGTCAGAAGCTACATCTGAGAACCCACCCACTCACTCTTGCTGCAAGGACTTCTCTTTCAGGGGCACCGAAGAGCACCAGGTTTGCCCACTACCTTGCTCACTCCTGAACCTGCAGCTCTGGGGTTGGCATGGAGGGAGTGACACAGTCAGGAGTCAATACTTTGGCAGAAGTGATTTGCAAATGTGCAGTTCAGCAAACAGCTGAGCCACTGCTTACAGCTCACCTCCACGCTTCAGACAAGCAAAATCACCAGGTCTGCAAAGAACAACGACAAGATTCGAGGGCTTCTCACGTGTTCTGGATCCAAGACGACCAGTTCTGTTTCTTCTGCTGTTTCCTCACTACTTCTGCTTATTTCATGGTCCTTGGATCCATGCTGCTGGGATTCCTTTTCCCATCTTCGGTCTCCATGCTCACCAGGGAGTGAAGTGGGGTCTCCCATGTTCCCTGGACCACCCCCCCCCAAAAAAAAAAAAAGAAACAGATAAAGAAATAGGATTAGATTTCACTGTATTGTGCCTCCAGTTGGATTAACAATGACCAGAAAGGGAGAAATGCTTGAGAGCTGGTCTCAAGTGCTGCTGTGTTGATACCTGGCTCTGTGCCGGTGTCCGGCTCCGCTGCCGATGCTCCCGAGGGAAGGGAGGAGGCTCCTCTGCCTGGTACTGGCTGCTCCATGTCACCCTGTCCAGGAGGACAACTGTCACTTTCTACATTGTCCTACAAAGTCTCAGGAGATGTTTCCTAAAACATAAAATCCATCACCTGAAACAGCTTTTCCATCTACCTCTATTTACCCCTAAAAATGTGCTTATTTTTGTCACCATGAGACATGAGAGATGCAGACAAAGGATCAGCAGGAGGGCCTGGCTCTAAAACCAGCACAGAGACACTGGCAAAGCTGTGTCACCCTGATTTAAAAAACACCTCACAAGTGCCCAGCACAGCAACAGAACCTCTCTGGTTCTGTCAGAGCTCTTGTACACGCCGTGCTTGACCCACGGGCTTCCCTCTGTTCCAATTCTGGCTGGTTTTGTGTTTGCAGCAATAAAACTGCACCAGGAGAATGTGCAGCTGCAAACACTGCTCAGGCATTCTGGGAATCACAGAATCATGGAATGGTTTGGGTTGAAAGGGCCCTTAAAGCTCATCTCATTCCACCCCTTCCATGGGCAGGGACACCTCCCACTATCCCAGGTTGCTCCAAGCCCCGTCCAACCTGGCCTTGGACACTTCCAGGGATAGGGCAGCCACATAATTAATAAGATTATTTATATAATTATGGTGTCCCACTTCTGTCCCACAAACAGCTCTGTAACCCCACAGACCTCTCTTCGGGGGGGGAATGACTCTTCTTGCTCCTCCAGAACAGACTCTCCCTCTCCATTGTCATTCCCATTCTCTGCTTCCATGGCCTGGCTCACAGCACAGGTGGAAAGCAGAACAGCAGATTATCATTTACATTTAATGTTAGTGCCATGGTATTTTTTGCCACAGGGCACAGAATTTTAATTTAGAAGTTTAATCTCATTTGCAAAAACAGCCACCCAGCAAGCACTGAGACAGTAAAGATCCTGACAAAAATCCTCCACGCCTCTTACAGCTTCACGAGTTTCTAGTTCACATCTATTTAAAAAGAAACAAAAAAAAAGCCCCTAGGGATTTATTAAAGAAATTCTTCCATCTTGCACTACATGTAGCCAAAATATTCTCTTCTTTCTTTTCTTCTCTTTTCCTTTTTAGAGAGACACTGTTTTATGCTGCTTCATCACTTGCCAAATTCAAGTGTTGGGCAGTTCCAATGGAAGAGGAAAACTTGCCACCAACAAACCTCCAAAAGGAGCCTGAGTATGTGTGTCCATGAAATGTGGATAAATCCCTTTTTACAGTGTCTGCAGCAGAAACGTGCAAAGGAGTGAGTGAAAAACACATACTTCAAACGCTGCTGACATGGGACCGTAACTAAATTTACTTTTTAGTGGCTTTTTTGGAACACATTCCTCCGTAAGGAACGCTGGGAATGTTCCAAAGGGATTCAGCTCCACAGCGAGATGTGAGGGG
>NW_020885011.1:578426-587783 GCF_003945725.1 Corapipo altera | reverse complement strand
GGGCGGGCGCAGCCCCGCGCAGGGCCGGGAGCGGCGGCGGCTCCGAGCCCGCCCGGGCCGGGCAGCGCCGGGACTTCTCCCGGGCTCGTCTGTGCCGGTAAAGCGGGGCCGGGCCGGGGCCGGGGGCGGTGGGAGGGGAGGGCGGCCGGGGGACACTCAGCGCTGCCCCGGGACCCCCCGGGCCCAGCTCCGGGATCCTGGGCGGTGCATCCCGGTGTTATCCCGCTCTTTGTCCGCCCTTCCCACGCCGCAGAGAGCGGCGGGAGCGGGCGGGATGAACCCCAGGAGGGCTGGGACGATGCCCGAGGAAGGCTGGGATGATGCCCTGGGGACCGGGATGCTGCCCAGGAGAACGGGATGCTTCCCGTGGGAGCTGCTGGAAAGCGAAATAGTTCTTAAACTTTATCTTCTGTTTTTTCCGAGCGCATTCCTGTGGTTTCCTTCCTTTTAGGGAGCTGGTCTTCTCCCAGGTGACCCCAGTACGTACCTGAGCTCTGTTACCAGCGGAGGAGGTGGAGGGGGGTCCCTGGCAGTGGTTTGATGCGCGGCCTTGGGATGCTCCAGGCAGGGATTGTGAGGTGCTGTATTGCTCACTGTGCTGCTGACACTCTGTAAAATAACTCTGCTGCTTCCTCTGGGAGATCTGTCTGTCTTCTTGGATCTCAGGCTGGGAGCTTGCCTTGCAGAGGTGTTTTGTTCTTAGTTGCCGCTCGGAATAGGAAGAAAAATGAAAGATCTTTTAAGAGAAAACAGTAGAAATGTGAAGACCAGGACAAGTCAGGGTGAGGATCTCAGACTTGGCTGCTTCTTTTGTCAAAGGTGCTTTTTTGTAGGAGCTCGTTCACGTCCTGATGATAACTGGGGTAAAAGTCTCTACAAGGTTTCCTGTGTTGAATTTGGAGAATATCTGTGTTTGTTTGGACTGTGTGGGTGGTGTGAGGTTGGAGAGCCAGGATGGGGCAGAACAGGCTGTCTGAGTCCATCAGGAAGGGAGGGAAGGGGCACAGTCCTGCCCCTGCCTGTGCCCAGGGAGAGGGGGCTGCCGGAGTGTCCGAGTGACAGAGACACGTGGTCTGATGTCTGTTATACTGAGAAAGACTTTTTAGTTCATTTTTCAGTTAGTTCATCCATTCAGCTGTGAATCCAGGCTCCTGGGGTTTTTAGTTCCTGGTATTCCGGGATCAAGTCCTGTGAGTGTTATCAGGCCTTGGCTCCGGGACGTTGGAAATAAAAGGCCATAAAAGTGTTACCTGTGGCACGAGCAGTGCAGATAAGGGACATGAAATGCTGGTTAATCTGGGATGGAGGGACATGTGGCACACAGAATGTCTGGGTGCTGCTGCAGGTGAGTTTGGTGCCAGGGTGGGGGGGTGGTGAGGGTTTTGTTTGCTTTTTGTTTGCTTTCTGATGCCTGAGCAGGTGTGGCCAGGAGCAGCTGCAGGCTCCAACAGAGCATTCCCTTTTCCTTTTTATTTCCGAGTCACAAACTTGCAGGATTCAGTTCCCTTTGCTCTGTGCTCAGTGAGCTGCTGCTGCTCTGGCAGGGCAGCAATGAAGGACTTTTTGGTGACCTACATAATTCTCCCCATGAGATGGGATGACTTCAGAGTGGCTCCCTACAGTAAATGTTTTTCCTTGATTTGGCTGGGTCCTCCTAACTGGCTCCAGTGAACAGCAAGGAGTTTGGAAAGCTTTTTTCTGTTTTGTTCCCTAATGTTCATGTATTGCAATACAGCGGGAAGGTCGTACAAGGGCTCTCATGTATCCGTGGAGGAGTAGAGATCAAGTGGGTGACCAGCTGAGAGTGGCACAGAAAATCTACTCCAAGGACTGGAAGGAAGCTGCGAGTCCTGGCTCTGGGCTGCCGTACTCTGCCTCCAGTCACTCGCTCTGTAACCTCTGCTTGAGAGTTCCAAACCCAGCCTTTGCTTTTCCCAGGAGGGTAAAGAGACAGGAACTTGTGCAGTGTCTGAGCCCCCTCACTGCAGTGACTCTGCACTCCTTAAATATGTAAACTTAAATTGAAGTTATTAGGGCAAAACAGAAAAAGAGCCTGTTGCTCTCTCCTTACCAAAGACATTTCATGCTCGTCTGTGGTGCTGCTGTTTGACAGCTCGTGTTTCTCTGCCGTGCCCAGACACGCTGCAAGCCTCATGTTTCACTTCCAGAGCCCTCTAGCTCGGCTTATGTTGCTTGTAAAGCTCTTAAAGTCTTGCACAGCAAATGTGCCCTGGGAGCCACGAGCCCAGTGCCTGCACGGAGGGCTCGACAGTGGCACCTGTGGGCTGCAGGAGCGTTTGGACACCCCTCCAGGCTGGACTCATCTGGGAGAGGAGCCTCGGTGCTGTGTGGTGTCAGCCCGTGCCAGAGCCCGGCACTGCCCTCCCGTGACAGGATACAGGAATCTTGTGCGACCGGAGGCAGCAGCATTTGGTCCAGCAGCCTGTGCCAGGGTGAGGTGTGATCTGCCAAGGCAAACAGGATTCTGTCGATGGGCTGTGAGGACAGGAAGGGCATCTCTGCGGGAGGCAAGCAGCCGGTGCCGTTCTGGACGCTGCTGGCTGGAACTGGTCGGGCTCTTGGGAAGAGGCTCCCGTGGGGATTTCAGGAGTTGGCTCCCCATCACTTTTTCACTCATGTAGCTGAGAAGTGCTGGCACTGCCTGGGAGAGCAGCCAGGGCTGTGTGAACAGACTCAGAAGCTGCAGCGAAGATTTTTAGTGGCAACAGTTGATGTGTGGGAGAAGAAAATGTGTGTGTGCTTAATAAATATTGGCATTCAGCAAGAGCTTATCAGCTAACTCAGTGCTTCAGCTTCTGGAGAGCTGGGCTGGCTCCTCCACACTGAGAAGAATCCCTTCAGATCAGCAGATAAATACAAAATTCATGTGAAAAATGAGGGGTTTTTGAATGGTGCTGATTTACTGCTGCCTGAGCTATGGGACAGTTCCTGCTGCCTTCCCAAGCTCACACAGGAGGCAGCAGCAGTACCTGCCTCTCCCCACGTGCCAGGCCCCACAGACTGTGTGTGCAGACATTGTCCCACACAGAAAGGGGCTGAGAGTAGAGCAAACCCTGCAGGTTCAGTGTCTTTGTCATTTGCTGGTTTGTGTTGTATGAACTCCTGGCTTTCAGGAAGGAGAGGCACGTTCCCAGGCTGAGTTTCAGAGACTTTTGGGGTTGTACCAGCAGACCAGATGGCCTTCAGAGGTTCAGTCCATCATCTGGCCCTTGCTGGGACTGACTGTGTATCTATTTCTGCAGCCTTTGAGACCCCAGTGATGGAAATGGTCCCTCGAGGTTGCCCTGTTCTGGTGCACCATTGTCTCTGCTACTAGAATGACAAAACTAGATATTCCTTGCCACAGTTCAACTGCCTTTCAACTTCTCCTGACCTCCATTGACAGTTCTTCCTTTCTTTGGCAGTGACAGTTCCCATGTGTGAAGACTTCTAATACATTTCCCTCACTTCAGTCTTCCCTTGGCAATCTCTTTCCGTGGCCCAGATCACTCTTGTCACCCTCCCTGAAACTGTCCAGTGACTTAAATCTGTTTTCTTTAATCCTGCAACCAAAGCTACACAGAATTCCCTGGCCTGCAGCAAGGGTGAAAGGACTAATTGAGTTTGCTGGTGATATTTATGTATCCCAGTGTGTTTGGTTGCAGTCTGCAGCACTGCAGTGGTCTCTGGTTTCTGATATGTAGCTCTTCTGCAAGACAGGTCCAACAGACTAAATTTCTGAGCTGGCAGGACACTGTATTCCTCACCTTTTGTCCTTTTTTTGGTTTCCCCCTCCCAGCCCACTGTGCCTGTGTGTACCTGCAGCGCCGTCCACCTGCACATCCAGGCAGTGCTGAGGCAACAGGTGTTCTGCAGGATCAAAGCAATGTTTCCCTTTAAATTCCTCCTGCTTTCCAGGGAGCAGCTTTTGATCTTTACGTGTTCCTTTGTTCTTTCTGTGCCAGGTAAAAGCTCATTAAATGGTGCCTCTGTTGGCAGAGACGTCCTGCGGCTCCGCCTGCCTTCCTGCGGGACATCACAGGGGCTCTTGTTTCAATGTGCTTCTCCATCTCCTGTCCTTGGTGGGAAAAACTCCCTCGGGTTTCCTGAGGAAGCATTCCCTGGCCAGCAGCAGCAGCCAGCTGGTCCCACCTTCCTTCTGTGTGTGCACAGGTTTTTAGGGTTCTGATGAAATCCCTGACAGAGCTGAAGGTCTGGACAGCAGGGCTGGTTTCAGTCTCGACAGCACCGGGCAGAGCTGGTCACTCTGTGCTGCCTACCAAGTGCTGTGGTGACAGGTGCCCCTGCTCAGGTGTGCTGGAGGCTCAGGTTGCTCCACATCACTGCTCCAGCCCCCCCGACACTGGGTGGAAACAGCCTGTTGTAACTCGCTGTGGGAAGGAGCAGTTGCAGCAGAATTTACTGTCTGTTCTTGCAGGGTGCAATGAGAGGAAAGGTGATTTGTTCTTTAAATGTGGTTGAGCAAATGACTTTTTCCCTGGTGTAACCCAGCCTGAAGCTGTGGGGTTTGGCAGTGTGGACGAGAACAGAGCTCCACCGTGTTTGGTTTTTGGGGCTGAGACATGAGGATGCATGTTGTGTTTGGTGCTGGAAGGAGACAGGAGTGTGCAGGACTCGCAAAGTAATCCTCTCATCATGAACACTTGCTGGTACAGAGCGGGGTTGAGGCTTCTCCATCAAGCCCCAGCAAAGACTGAAACGCAGAAACCTCCTGTGCTGTGATTGAAGCTGACAAATGTGGTGATTGCCAGTTAAACCAAGAGTTTGTCCTTTAACGAAGGCTCTGTCAGCAGCTTGGCAGTCTCGTTTGCAGTCTTCTGTACCTACCAATCTGTCAGAACCAGGACAGCTATTTCTCTTCCCTGCAGCCCTCACTCTGCTCTTTGAGAAATGCCAGTTCTGTTTGCCCTTTGTGCCTTCTCCCCACCTCAGCTGGCTGGAGATACCATCAAAACCAGGTTAAGGAAATCGGAGCTGTTCCGTGTCTCATGGTGCTTGCTTTGGGCCCTTAAGTATTTCCTGAGAAGATGCCCCTGATAGCACAGGTCAGGGCCTGCCTGTTTTATCTTTCTCTCTGGCTCTCCCTGGCCGTGCAGCCCGTGGTGTGGGACTGGCCCCAAGGAACACCCGGGCTGATCTCCCCACGGGCTGCCCTGGCCCTGGAGCGTGGCCATGTGTGGGGTGTGCTAGGTCAGACTGGCCTGTTCACAGCAAGGTGGGCCATGTAAACACAAAGGAACAAAAGCAGGTGTTTCCTCTCCTTGTGTGCTTTTGGCAGAACAGAAACTGCCCTGGCTCTGGTGCTTCCCAGCTGGGGATGGCAGCGGGAGCCTGCTCTGCACCCAGGGGTGTCGGGCTGTCTGTGGGATTGCTTTGTGTGAGACCCACCTGCTCTTCCAATACATCAAGTCTTCCTGGTCCATCTGCTAAATGGTTCATAGCTCGAGTGACCCCTGTGGGTCCACTGCAGAGCTCCTCACCAAGAGCCCTGATGAGGAGCACACCTCACTTGAGCACAGAGGTAGGTTGGTGATGAACTGGGGATCATGTTCCACAGTTGGGTAAAGCTATTGATAGGTGGAATGTTTGCCTTGAGTTGGTGTGCCACACCCTGCTTCTGGGCTCTGCCCACTCTGTTGAACAGCGGGCTCTTGCCACTTACCTCTGACAAGGCTCTATTTAACCATCACTGCTCAAAAAACCCCCCCAAAGCAAAACCAAAAAACAACCTCACAGAAGAAAATTCCCAGCCCCTGAACCCCAAACACACACGGGATGAAAGTGAGTTTGCTCGATGGCTTTTTGGAGATGGGAGGTTGCTGTGGCTGGAGCAGCAGCCTCATGTTTAGTGCCATGTCTCTGTGCTGAAGGAGCCCTCTGGGATCAGCTGTGACTCCGTGACATGCCAGGGTCAGTGACACCTTGGGCAGCTCCACACCACTGAGCTGTTCCCTCAGTGGGTGATTTCAGTGACCAGCATTGCTTTTCTGCCTCCTCCCCACAGCAGCTGTTAACATGTGGGGTTTTGCTGCCTTCATATTTCCTCAT
Source organism: Corapipo altera (assembly GCF_003945725.1). Taxonomy (NCBI): domain Eukaryota; kingdom Metazoa; phylum Chordata; class Aves; order Passeriformes; family Pipridae; genus Corapipo; species Corapipo altera. The sequence continues at coordinate 581,714 of NW_020885011.1, read as the reverse complement.
TGCAGAGAAAAACATCTCAGGATTCTGTCCTTCAGCTTCTCTAAAGCATGGAGGTGCTGTTACAGACCCAGAGCATTCAGGGGCTCTTGCTTGGATTGTGGATTGGTGCAGCGTTGATGGGAGACTCATCCTCAGACAGTGGGTGGCACGTGCTGTTGTTAAATCAGTTCTAACACTATTTTTTCCCCCTTGTTGGCAGATCTTCTGGATTTGGCTGCTGACTCGAGCTGACAGATAATGGAAACATTTCCTTGGCGATGTCTCTGGGGCGACTCCTCCGACGTGCCTCCTCCAAAGCCTCCGACCTCCTGACCCTGACCCCCGGTGGCGGCGGCAGCTCATCTTGTGTGCTGGATGGGGAGATTATCTACTCCAAGAACAATGTCTGTGTCCACCCACCTGAGCTGCTGCAAGGCGTCGGGGAGCACCATCCAGGTGATGGGGTGTTGCAGACGCTGCTCACTCTCTTTTTCTCTCTCCTGGCAGGTGTTTCTATCAAATTCTATATCTTGGGCTCTTATGAATGAAGAGGTGCCAGTGAGGGCCAGGGCAAGGCAGTCTTGTGGAAGACTAAGGAAAGCCATCCACAAGCTGATCCATCAGCTGATCCATCTTCTTTTAGTAGGAAAATTGATTCTTCCTTTCTGTTCTGGTCCAGCACGGATTTACCTGGTTTAGTAAGTCCTTTTGTACTGCTGGAAGATGGACAGTTGTCATTTGAGGACAGTAACTTCTGTTGCTCATTCCAGTCTGGATTGTTCAGGAAATCCAAGTATCCTCTTGTAGCTGTCATTGCTGGAGTGGCCTCAGCAACCACTGGTAAAGGAAAGGGCAAGAAAACCTGATTGTGGCCACATGCACTGGAGTAAATGAAGATAAATCCTGCTCTGTTCCTTTATTCTCATCTGTTCCTGCACTCTTTCATGTTCTCATCAAAGAGCTGTGGCTCCTGGCTCAGCTTCACAAAACAAATTACTCTGTGAACATTGACCCTTGCTCCCCTTTATGTGTGGGTGACTTCTTTTTTCATTGGCTTTCCATGAAAATTGTAGCCCTTTAGCTACAGTAAGGTAAATATTCTTGAGAAATCAATGTTCAGCTGGCACTTGAAATTGTTTAACTAAGAAACAGTAGAAGTTTTACATGTGGCAACATATTTCACAATTTACTCTTGATTAGTAATCTATCCAGGAAGTCCAAGTATTTGTGTGGCACTTCTCTGTCCACTTAGGCCAGAGGGAATTTAGACAGTTCAAAAGCCATACGCAGACTTGAAATGATTTGCAAATAGTGAATAATATTGAGCACTCCACAAATTTCTCCTGGTAAATTATAAGGGTTTGTTTTGCCCATGTGTAAGGGATGGTGAAGTGGGGGGAATCTCAGGATGGCTTGGGTTGGAAGGGACCTCAAAGGTCATCTCATTTCACACCCCTGCCATGGGAAGGGACACCTTCCACTAGACCAGGTTGCTCAGAGCTCCATCCAACCTGGCCTTGGACATTTCCAGGATGAGGAGACGGGGAAAGGGAAATGTCAGGGTTGTGCAGTTCCCTTAGAACAAATCCGCGTCACAGCCGGTTGCTCCTGTGCTCTCTCTCAGGCTACCTGTGCTTGTACATGGAGAAGGACGAGCTCCTGGGGACCACGCTGATCCTGGCCTGGGTGCCCAACTCCCGCATCCAGAGGCAGGATGAGGAAGCCCTGCGCTACATCACCCCCGAGAGCTCCCCCGTGCGCAAAGCCCCACGGAAACGCGGCCGCCACGCTCAGGGCCTGGGCCTCGCCTCGCCCCCCGAGCACAGGGGGGCCCTGACCCTCAGGGCAGACGAGCTCCTGGTGTCCCAGCCCGGCAGAGATGGGCCCTACACCAGCCCCCCCTGCTCGGAGGGGGAGAGGTTGTCACAGGGCTGTGCCCGCCGGTCCCCACAGCCCCCCCGCAGCGACTCAGGGATCCTGTGCACGCTCAGCTCCCAGGAGGAGCACAACAGGTCGGAGCTGTCGGCGGAGGAAGGGCTGGACTGCCGCGAGGACGAGGGCTCCTTGGAGCTGTCTGCTGATGACGTGAGCAGGGACAGTACTTTTGACTCTGATTCTGATGCCTTCTCCTCCCCCTTCTGCCTCTCTCCCATCAGCGAAGCCCTTGGGAAAAGCAGCAGTTCCGTGTTTCTGGACAGTGAAAGCAGGTGAGTGGATCCTTTCCTTGGTTTCTGCGTGCACAGTTTGGGTGCTGAGCTTGGAGATGCTGAAGGAGATGGTGAAACTTCACAGTGGCATCAAGCAGAAAGTCTTGCTTCAGACTCCTGTGGAATTTACAGGAAACTGTTTGCCTGCCAGTTCTGCTTTTGCTCAGTGAACCCTGGCCCCAGACATCCAGGGCTGTCTGTGTACAGCCTTTGAGATGAAGTGTCTTGGGCCCTGGAAGCAGCATTGCTAAATTAAACAGGTCCTTTGTTGGCCTGACTGGCTCTGCTGAGGAGCTGAGCTTGTTGCTTCTCGTGCAGAGCCACATCAAAGAGCCCGTGTGACTTCCTGGGCTGGGGGGCCTCTCCAGGCCCCTTCTTGACACGAAACCCACGTGTGGCAGCTTGTTTTGCTGCTGTTCAGAACATGGTCCCGCTTCAGACATATAAATATTAATTCTTGCGTATCTAACCTGGGTGTTTTCGTCAGTGCTTCTCAATGGCACGTGCAGTAAACTCTGCACGGGGTAAGGGGGCACCTTGGCAGAGGACTAACACGCAGGAGGACACCTGTGTAACTCACTGCTTTCATACCCAGTGGTTCTGGCTTTCTGACCTGTGCCCTGTTGGTGTATCACTCGTCTCCATCTCGGGGAGGGCAGGTGTGTTCCTGAAGCACCGTGGGGCTGAGTTTTAGGCTGCAGCTCGATTTTGAAACTACACCTGAAATGAGAAAGGAGTTCTCCTTTGTGCACGTGAGCAAGGCACAGACTGCACTGAGACCTGCCAGTTGAAGCAATTTGGCCTCTTTATTTTACGGGCTCTCAAGCCCAGAGAGTGCCAGTAAGAGCAAGGTTTGTGAGGAAATATTCTAATGCGTTCAACTCTCTCTGGATATTTTAAAACCCCTCAGTGGGTTGATGTCAGACTTTGTATCAGCTTTGCATTCAAGATGTGCCCCAGCAGGATGCTGCTGATTAACTGTGACCCAGGGGCTTTGCTGGGCTTGAGCTCTGCAGCACCTGGGCAGTGGGTTGAGTGGTGGCTGTCCCATCCCATCTCATCCCATCCCATCCCATCCCATCCCATCCCATCCCATCCCATC
>NW_020885011.1:541026-578416 GCF_003945725.1 Corapipo altera | reverse complement strand
CATCCCATCCCATCCCATCCCATCCCATCCCATCCCATCCCATCTCATCCCATCCCATCCCATCCCATCCCATCCCATCCCATCCCATCCCACTGCAGCCTCTCCTCTGGCTCCAGAGGGGCTGTGGGGTGCCCAGGATGGGCCTTTGATTTCCATACTGTGTGAACAACATCACTTTGACAGCGTCTCTTTTAGCTCTCCAGATATGATTCCTGCCAGTCTTTTGTGGCAAGTAGTATAGAGGACTTTGGAAGCTACAAAAATTTCATGAAACACACCTTGGAAAAAATCTGTAGAGGCCTTTGAATGATTAAGTGTCATTCCTAATTGACTCTAATTATTAGTTTCTAGCTTTTATGTCCCATTCAGGCTGTGTTCTGGCACTGGGCTGATGCTTGAGGATGACACTTGATTTGTCTGTGCTTTCAGAGAAGGGTGTATTAGTTTAGAAATTTCTTGGCCTTGACTTAAAAAACAGAAACCCCCCAAATCCACTGCAACCAAAGCCTCTGTCTGTTTAAGGTGTATGAGATGATTCTTTTCCTTGAAGCAGCACTGACAACCTGTATGTTTGACCTGTCTCATTCAGTCTGAAAAAAGTGAAGTTTGGGGGATTTTTAAGCTTTCTTTTTTTTTGTAAATAAAATATAATGAAAATGCTTCTGGGAACGTTTTTGAGTTCCAACAGTAAGATTCTTATAGGAAAAATGTTCCTGTCTTTCAGTGTGTGTTTGTGGAAGCTGTGGCCTCAGCTGTGGCCCAGTTGCAGGGTTCTTATCCCACTGTAGTGGTTGGAAGTGGGAGGAGCGAGGGACACGCTCAGAATCATGTCCTGGCTGCTGAAAACCAGGAGACTGAGCTCATCCTGGGGAAATCCCAGTCCTGGCCTGGGCCACAGCTGTCCCAGGCATGCTGTGGTCTCACAGAGCTTTGGCACCAGGAGCAGAGCTGGCACAGGAGGGTCCCAGGCAGTGTCTGCAGCACGGCCAGTGAGTGAGGAGTGTTGTGGTTTAAGTGTTCTGCAACACTTACACTCTGAGCTGCAAACAGTGTCGGGAAAGGAAGGAAATACAGTGTATTGCATCTTCCCTGCCTTGTCTGTGAATTCCTGCAGCATTTCCCTGCCCTCTGCTGGCTTTCCTCGCTGCTGCTGGAGCCCTGACAGCTCCAGCCAGGCAGAGCTGGCTCTGCACACCAAGCTCAGGGGCCTGCTTGGCTTTGATTTTTTTCTTCTTTTTTTTTTAACTCCTGTGGTGCCAGCCTGAAGTCTCACACAGTGCATGTGACACCCATAATTGACAGCAGATTAATAAAACAGACCTTTTGTTGTTTGGGACTTCAAACTTGAAAGGTTTTTTTGTCCAGCGTGTGCATTTTTTATGCCAATTTGATCTTCCCCATAGAGCCCCCTTGCATGGGATCTGCAGGATCTTACAACCTGTTGAGCTGGAGATTCTGCACAGAATACTTGGCAAAAGTCTTGTCAAAAAGCATCTCTTATTTCCTGCGTTCATCCCAGCATTTTGGGGGTGGGAGATGCTCTTTTAGAAGTCACTGCAAGCATGAGAACAGCTTCCTTGCTTCTTAAGGGTTTGTTTTGGTTTAGGTTTTTTTTTCTGCTGGCTGCTTCCCCTCTGAGCCAGAGTTGGAGTGGGAACAAAGTTTGTGCTGCTGGCAGATTGTTCCAGCTCTCTTCCCTCCCCACCTCCCGGTCCCCACCTCCTCCCTGCCAGGAGGAACAACTGTTTCTGGTTGTTTGCCTCTGCACTGGGAGCAGTTGCAAACACAACTCTGCTCTTCCCCGTGGCTGCTGCAGAAGCCCAAGGAATACCTTGCATTTCATTCCATATGATTGGAAATGGAGAAATGGGACTCTGTGGAGGAACTGGGACAGACAGGTAGACTTGGGTCAGGTGAGATCAAGGGCTCAGCGAGCTGCTTGCCAAAATTCCTGTGTGAGCAGGAGTCACGAGTCCCATCTGCCTCTCAGAGCATCCTCTGAGGAGGTGGCCTGGCCACCTGGGCAGGAGGGACCACGAAACACTGTGTGTGGACCAGGGACGGAGAGGAAGGAGGGAGGTGGGCTGGGGAGCCTTGGAGTTGCACAATGAGTTGGTCATTGTAAGTTCAACAACTGGCCTGGTAGGACATAAGGAAATAAAAACGTATCCATTGTTTTTTTCCTCTTTGCTCCTCAGTTTGACAGGCTGCCAGGGATCCCATGTGGCGATCGTCGCTCTCCTCCCATTTACACAATTCCTCGGGGTGGGAGCAATGGGAGTGTCCCAGCACCAGCGTGCACACTCCTGCTTCTCTTTCTAGACCAGCCTGGCACTACTGCTGCAGGGTGTCCTCATCCCTCAGGGAAAGGTGGCCTTACTCTCCCGGGGCCTTAACTTTTGGGGCCCCTTTCTGCTCACAGGACATGGTTCCTGCAGAAGGTAGCTGGTGTGGGGATTACCTGCATTGATGGCAGCTTTGTCAGGGACTGCATTTCTGTAGGAAAGGAGGGATTCTGGAAAGAAAATCATTCCATTCTGTCCCTTCCCTCCCTGGTCACCGTTGTTTGCTGGCCGTCAGGAAACATTTGCCTTGTGGTTTGAAGGGCATGAGTTCAGGGCAGCTGCTCTCTGTGCTCAACTGTGGCTTCCTCAGCTTCCATTTTCCCCATCAGTAAAGTGAAACTAAAAGGTTTGTGTTACATCCTGGCAACCAAACAGCATCTGACCCATCTGTAATGTCTGTCCAGCGATGGAGTTATTGAACTGACCGTGACAGCAGATCTATACAGTTGGTTGTGGAAGCACTTAGTGCTCTGTAAGTGGGGTCTGGTTTGGGGTGGGGATTTGTGCTGTGCCAGAGTGATCCCTGGTTAACAGGAGCTTTCCCGAGCGATGGGTGCTCGGGCTGCTGAAGGCTTTTCACTTAATAAACAGCAGCTGCTGATACCTGAGGAGCAACACAAAAGTGCTGAGGAGGAGAAATAAACGCTAGCATTGGTTCCTTTGCTAACTTCAACTTGAGATGTTGATCAATACAGTCAGGACTTGGACTGAGGAGCCTTGGTGATGGAATTTTGTGAGTGGAGCTTGGGGTAACATCTGGCCAGAGGCTGGATCTCCACTAGCGGCCCCGCAGGTGCTGGGACAGCGGCCAGCAGTGCTCCCACAGCTCCTGCTGTAAAGGACGAGCAGAAGCCACATGGTCATGGATATCAATGCAAGAAGGAAATGCCTTTCATAAGACATTGATCATTTTAGCAGCCAGCAATACAAATAATAAAACATTTTCATAGTGGAGCTGGACAATGGTGAGTTCTCCCGTTCTTCAGCAGATGTGGATTCACACGGCAGATCCATCACAGACAGTCCAGGCAAAGTTCACAACACAGAGAAAAACTCCTTGGCGTCGCAGTTGATGCAATTTTTACGGATGTGTTGCACATCCTGTTGTTAAACCTCTTCCCAGGAGCTCATCAGTAAATGAGCTGCTCCGGGGAGCGGAGGGCGGCAGCCGCGGCGGGAGCAGGTGGGAGCAGGTGGGAGCAGGGAATGGTGTTGCATCATGTTGTTTTGGCAGCTCACCTGAAGGGCTTAGAGCTGTTCCGACCTCTGCAGCAAAAACAGGAGGGAAAATTATGAGGGAAATGAGCTGAAATTAGCGTGAACTGGCGGGAGCTCTGGAGTCATCAAGAGGTTGGGAATTCATCGCTGTTGTAACAGAAGTGATTATAGTAGAACCAGGGAAATTGCTCACAGACTTCAAAATCTCCTGTAACTTCTTGCAGCATCTCAGTTTTGATGATTTCAGCCTTGGGGATGAGCGCAAGGGTTGACTGGTCCAGGCTTCAATTCCCCAGGACTTGCCTGAACTGGTGCCATTTATGATGTAAGACACCAAAGCTCCTAATTCCATTTGTACCCAAACCCATGCCCAGGAAAAAATATCCCCCAAATCCTTCTTCCATGAGAAGGATAGTCCTTTTCCCCTTCTGTTTGCACCGTGGGGTCAGTGTAACCTCTCTCCAAGGCAGCAGTGGTCTGCACAGAGCCGGGTACCAGGCAGGGGAGCTGGGCTGAGCCATCAGCAGCCCTGTGTAATCAATTATAGTTGTTCCCGTCTGCAAAGCTTGAGAAGGTCGGACAGATCCAAGAGATTGCAGAGGCATACGGCTCTATCTTGCTTTATATAAATATTTGAACAGCAAGAACATTAATTATAGCAGGTTTGTTTCTTCCCCCCGTTGGTTCGCTGCCAGATTTCAGTGGAAGAAAATAGTGACAGCTCACTCGGTATCGGGAATTGCGGCTGTTTTATTTGGGATGTCGGGAGAGGGACCGACCGTGCCGAGAGCGGGTGATGCCCGAGAGGGTCATGGCAGGGAGGGCGGGCAGGGCCCGAGCCCCTGTCTGAGGGTGCCGGGGGGTGCCGGGCAGGGCGGGCAGGGCCCGAGCCTCTGTCTGAGGGTGCCGGGGGGTGCCGGGCAGGGCCCGAGCCCCTGTCTGAGGGTGTCTGAGGGTGTCGGGGGGTGCCGGGCAGGGCGGGCAGGGCCCGAGCCCCTGTCTGAGGGTGTCAGGGGGTGTCTGAGGGTGCCGGGGGTACCGGGCAGGGCCCGAGCCCCGTCCCGCCTCAGGGAGGGGCTGCCGGGCCGCGCGGGCCGCCAGGGGGCGCGCTCTGCCCAGCGGCGCTCCCGCCGCCCCGGGCCCGCCCCCCGTGAGGGAGATACCGGGAATGGGAACGGGGATGGGAATGGGGACGGGGACGGGGACAGGGGTAGCCTGGGGCGAAGGGACGCGGGCGGTCATCCTGTGCCACCCCTGCCACGGGCACAGACTCCTTCCACTGGCCCAGGTCGCTCCAGCCTGGCCTTGGACACTTCCAGGCATCCAGGGGCAGCCACAGCTTCTCTGGGCAACCTGTGCCAGGGCCCCACCATCCTCACAGCCAAGAATTCCTTCCCAATATCCCATCTAACCCTGCCCTCTGGCAGTTTGAAGCCATTCCCCCTTGTCCTGGCACTCCAGGAAATAGTCTCTCCATCTTTCCTGTAGTCTCCCTTCAGGTCCTGGAAGGCCACAATCAGGTCACCCCAAAGCTTCTCTTCCCCAGGCTGCACAATCCCAGCTCTCCCAGCCTTTCCTCCCAGCAGAGCTGCTCCATCCCTCTGACCATCCTGGTGCCTCCTCTGGACTGGCTCCAGCAGCTCCCTGTCCCTCCTGTGCTGTTCCCAGGGCTGGAGCAGCTCTGCAGGGGGGTCTCACCTGAGGGGCAGAGGGGCAGAACCGCCCCTGCCCTGCTGCCCACGCTGGGGGATCAGCCCAGGGCACGGGGGGTTCTGGGGTGGGTCATGTCCAGCCTCTCACCCACCAAGTCCTTCTCAGCTCTCTCCTTTTCCCTGGATATTCTTACATTTCTTCTGTTACTTATTTATAAGATCACAGCGCCCAGAAATCTGAATGGAGAGTGGAGATAAATGGCGCTGGCAGGTATCCACAGCTTTGTGAGGGAAGAATTGTGTTAACTGGATCAAAATAAAGAGCATGTCCCCTCCAAAGCACCACAGTATATGCAAATAAATCTGCACGGCCTCTGTCTCCTTGGCTCGGGCCTCGCAATTATCCCAGCATTAGGCATTTACAATAACTCTGGAACATGCTTTTAGGCAGCGCTCCTCTTTCCTCTCCCTTTTCTGCTACTTGAAGCAAGCTCTTCCCTTGGGAAATCCGCATTGTCTTGTGGAAACAGTGAAATCCTCCCTGGGTGGTGCTGGCTCAGCTCACGCTGGGGCAGCAGCAGAGTCCGGGGAGTTGGTTAACTTTGCCACTAAAACGTCCCCCTGAAATTCCCAGTTCACTGCTTAGAGCCAGGAATATAAGAACAAAGGTAATCTGCAGGGCTTTCAAGGGAGCAGGGGTTTGAAGGCTTGATTGTAATTAGCATAATTAGGGGTGAATTTTATTTTTGCATGGATAGAACTGAAAGCAAAAGAAGCAAAATAATCCATTGATTTAAAAAATTAAATAAACACTAGGAAGAAAGGTCCCCTTCTCCAGACTGGAATGGGCTGAAAAGCAAACATTCTTTTTCAGGCTTTGCTGAGAAATCACTTTTTCCATCTAAGGAATTTTTTTTTTTAAAGTGTTGCGTTTCGATTGATTTATTAATGAGCAGAAACCCAGGCATGGGGTGCCCCTTCTCCGTATGGATTGTAAAAATCCACCATTCAGCTTCTGGAATATTCTCCTCCCTTAAATCGAAGGTAACATTTGCATCCTTGAGCAGCGTCTGCTTGGCTCTAAGTGATTTGTTGTGTTTGGCTGCTCGGAGCTCTGTGTATCTTATTCATCAGCATCAAACTGCTCATTCTGCCCCCACTCCCTCCCTGCAACAAGAAGTCACAGAGAAAAACTGAAAAGCCTCGTTTGGATTTACCTGAGCAGCTACACCTGTGTGGAGGTGTCAGCTGTGGAAGCAGATTGTTTGTCTGCTAGCTGGAGGCAGATGTGTATCACATTCCAGACTTTGGGGAAAAGAGATTAAAACACCCATTAATTCCCTACAAACTTCTGATTATTTTTTTTTCCCTTTCCCATTTACAATCTAAATAATTAACTCGAGAATTCTGGGTTTATTTTGTTTTCCTTTTGCTTCACCTCACAGCACTGGGGGGACCCTTCGGAGGTTGTGGGGCTGTTTTTCTAATGTCCCTCTTGCTGACTGGAATCGCTCGGCTTCCCCTCGGGCTTGAGGGCTTGGAGGGATGAATTAGGAGCAACAAAGCCCCCAGTGTGGTGAGGCTTTCACCCTCCTCCTGGCCTGGGGCAGGACGGCAGCACCACCAGGGTCCCCCCCGGCCGCTCCGGCACACGCGGTGTCTGCTGTCATCAACATTTGGGATGGTGAACCACGTTCTACCTCTGCCAGGCAGTTGTGAAGCTCTGGGAAAGCAGGCAGGGTGCTGTAAACACGGGTTGCAGTAGCCCCGTAAAGCAGAACAAATCGGTTTGATCTTTATTTCTCAAGGACAAACCAATTACGCCCGTCAGAAGGCAAAGCTGCATAATCGGGTTTCCACGAGTCCCTCGTCGTGTTACAGCGGTTTATTTGTCAGGCTGGTGTTGGCAGAGCTGATGTTAATTCCCAGCCCTGTCCCTGATCATGAACTTGCTGTTACAGCCCAAGGTCAGAGGGTGCCTGTGGAGGTCCCTGCGCTCCCCATGCCGGCGCCGTGGCCGATGTGTTCAGGGCTGGTGACCACAGACCCCTCTGCTGCATCCACGTGCGAGAGGAGGGAGGGACTCCAACACTTTTCAGATGTAAACAGCTTGTTCTTGGGATGTTGTTAATAACACGAACCCAAAGAGTGACTAACAACAATGTGCTGACTTGGGGAAGCGCTTGGATCTGCTGGTGCCCTGCATGAAAGGATGCAATTATTTTTCGTAACCGTTTATTTTCCCTTTACGACAAGCTAAGCAAAGCAAGTTTGTCAGAGGCAGAGTGCTCCTAATTTGGTCTCCAGTGACCTCTGCAGCCGTGATTGGCAGCCGGGTGTCGGGAAGGAACTTGTGCCTGTGAGATAGAAATGAGCAGAACAAATGCCGTAGGACAGCTTGGGTTCCCCAGGGGGGACAGGCTCAAAAAGGTGAAAGAAGTGCAATTACAGGAGGTTTTCAGCACAGAAAGTTAATTAGCTACTAAATAGCATTTAGTGCAGTTCAACGTGAGGAAATTTATGTTTTGAAAGCAAACAGATCAATGGAAAGCCTGTGGAACAAGCTTTTGGAAAGTCCATGCTGACATCCGTGTACTTTGTACCGTAACGGCCTGAGTAGTTTTTCCCAGGTTTCCCCAACAAATAGGAAGAGTTGTTAGATTTGTTACCCCTGTGTTTGCGGATGAATAGAAATGCTTCCACATGTGAATGTTTGGACATCTAATTTCAGAAATCCTGGATAGGCTTTCATCCAGACTATCCAACACCTTGTTCCCTGGTCGCTGTGGTCAGTGGAAATGGATTCTGTTTGAGCTCTGTGAGGCACAGAAACTTCAAGTTCCAAATATTTTCAGCCAAAGGCTGAATTTAACACAATCCTTAATCTAGCTACTAGTCTGGGCTGATTAAGGTGAGTGTCCGTGGCTGGCTCTGTGTGGTTACACTCCGTGGGAAGCTGGTGCTGTCCCACAAGTGTCCTTCCAGCCCTGCTCTGCAAGGTTACACAGAGCGAGCAGAAACATTTTGACACCTTTTTTTTAATACTAAGTTACCGATCTGGTTTCCTCTGCGTGCCTTTTATGTCACTGAAGTCAGCAGGTTTCACAGTTCATAATATATGTATATCGTCAAGGGCAATTTTTGTATCAGAACAATGGATTTGGGTTCCAGCTGCCCGATATTACCTCACTCTATACAGCCACTGCACTAAATTTTTAGGCATTTCAGGATAGCTTTGAACTTTTATTGACGGATTATTTGTTTGAAGCTGTCTGTCTTAGCAGCTGATGCTGTCAGGAGCTGTTTCACCTTGCTGGGAAGAAGAGGAGCCCAGAAGGTCAGTGCCTGTGGGGAATAGCAGAGAAACAGAGAAATGCTAACCCCTGGGGAGGAAAAGGGGCATGTAATTCCCATTACATGGATGCTCATACATTATGATGATACTCATTGTCTGTAAATGATGCTTCCCAAGCTAGGAATGCTGGGGCTGTGGGAGAGCTGTTATTAGCGACAGCATAGGTTAGCACAATGGTGATGGAGAGCCAGCTCCATGAGGAGGGTTTGGCTCCTGCAGGAGGCTCTCTGGGAATCAGGTGGTGCACGCTGACAGCTTGGGTGACTGCCACATCATGGCTGTAACCTTCAGCCCCTTTCTCTCTTATAATTACATTTGTCACATCGCGTCGTAAAATGAGTTATTAGATCTTTGTTGCTGAAATCGGCTTCCCAGGTGATCAGGGCAGGTCTCTGCCCCCGCTCTGGAACAGAAATAATAATTGGGTTTAGCTCTCTTTGTGTGTTCCAAGAGCTGTAGGTGTGTTCCAAGGCATTAACCCAACAGCAAGTTGGGTCCCATTGCTGAACATCAGAAGTCTCCCTTGCAGCGTCTGAGCTCCTCTGTCGGGTGTGCAGGAGGTCCCACGTGGTGGGAGGGGGACAGTGGCTCCTTAGGGGCTACAACAGCTCGAGGAGTGCACATGTGCTTGGCTGCTGTAGTTGACTGTTGAGTGGAGAAAATACATCGGCACCTGGTCTTGCTCCCCAGCAAGAATGGGATGTGTTTTGAGACAAGAGTAATGGGAGTTTGGTGAGGGGGAAAGGCTGAAGTGGAATCCCATAATCATTTATGTTGGAAAAGCCCTCTAAGATCACTGAGTCCAACCCTTCCCCAGCAGTGCCAAGGCCACCACTAACCCATGTCCCCAGGTGCCACATCCACATAGCTTTTAAGTCCCTCCAGAGATGGGGACTCCAACACTGCCCTGGGCAGCTGTGCCAGGGCTGGACAGCCCTTCTGATGTAGAAATGCTCCTCAAAACCCAACCTGAATCTCCACTGGTGCAACCTGAGGCCATTTCCTCACATTCTGTCACTTGTTCCCTGGGAGCAGAGTCTGAACCCCCCTGGCTCCAACCTCCTGTCAGGGAGTTGCAGAGAGCAAGAAGGTCCCTTCTGAGCCTCCTTTTCTCCAGGCTGAGCCCCCCCCCAGCTCCCTCAGCTGCTCCTGGTGCTCCAGACCCTTCCCAGCCCTGTTCCCAGCCCTGGACATGCTCCAGTGCTTTAATGTCCTTCTTGTCATGAGGGCCCCCAATGAACACCTGAATATGTCCATTGGTTTCCTGCCTCAGGTTTTGCTAATCCTCCTTGGGTTTTCTCCCTGTCCCTTTTATTCCCATGGCCCAGTGCACTTGTTGTTTTGCTGAGCAGTGCTGTATATTAGCTGGCGCTCTGTTTTTCCTGGATCCCTCAACCTAAAGTCTCTCTGGAATGTTCCTCCGGCTATTTGCCTTGCAATGCTTCAGCTCCCTGCTTTTGCATGGCACTCTGGAATAAATTCCTCATCCAGCAGATAGAATAGACTGACAGATAATAAACTCTACCCTTGCATCTGTATATCTTGAGTGCCTGGGTAGAGGACTCCCCAAAATCCACAAAATTAGCAGACATCATAATGCTTGTTGTTACTGACATCCAAAATGATCTCAATATTAAAATTATTTTTGCAAGTAGTCCAGTGGGTTAGAGTACTTTCATTTTTTTTTGATCAATATATATATAAGAAAAAAGTAATTTTAAACACAGTGAGGTTTTTTTCTGAATTTCCCCGTTGACTCAGTAAGCACCAATGAACAAGGTGGTTCTCTCTCTGCGTCTGTCCTGTGTATGAATGCTCGTGTTCATCAGCCCCTGTGAAGGGCAGGGGGGCACAGGTGTCTCTTTCAGATTTCACCCTCTACATCACCGAGAACATCGGAATTTCCCCGGGCTGCACACTCTGAGCCACCCTGTTACCCTGGGTGCCTTGTTCTGGCTGGAAAGGGTAAATCCGCTTGCCCGAGTTGGTTCCGTGTCTGTGGGATGCGTGTGTGAGCTTGTCACCAGTGAATGTGAACTGTAAACATTTGTCTTTAGAAGCATTTTCTGAAAACACAGCAGTGCCAGCAGCGCTGTGCCCGGGCTCTGCAGCCCCTCGGGTCTTGGGTTACTGCTGCTGTGTCTGAGAGCTGGGTTACATAGCAGAAGGAATTGCAGTGGGCAATGGTGTTCTGCACTGAGGAGCTACGGAATTCCTGGGATCAAAGCAAGCCTGCCCAGCTCTACTGGTAACTCATTTCTTGGCAGTTCTCTGCTGCTGTTGGTTTGAGGTGATGCTCGTGAAGAATGAGCACCTTGGTCTCCATGGCAAGGACCCACAGGGCAAGGATCCTCCCACCAACCCACCCTCCAGCCCTTTGCCATGCTGACCAGCTCGTCTTTGCAAGAGTTTTAGAAAATGGATTGCCTTTGCTTAGTCTTTGAGTTAGTTTGAGTCATCTCTTCCAGGAAAATCCTGTGTGACCAGCTGTGGCTGTTATGAAGTGTTGCTCCATAAATACCAGCTGCTCCTAGCAGGCAGTCCAGCCCAAGTGTCTTGTACCAGGACTCCTGTTACATTTGCATTAACATGAGATGCTGAATGTTTTAAAAAGTGTTACATTTTGACACTTTATCCAAAAGTAATGCTTGATTTTTCACAAAGAACAGTACAATCTTCATGGAAAAATTCCCAAGGCAGGTGTATAGATGTGCCTGACACTGGAGGTATCCTGGTGTCTAACCTGGAAAACCTGCTGTGTATGCTCTCTGAGTGAGTTTGGGTGTGTAGTGTGATCCCTGTTGCCACATCACTTCTAAATCCTCATCCTCCAAATGGCCTGAATGTAAGTTCTGCTTTGCTGCTTTCTCTCCAAAAACTGGAGTGGCAGAACTCTGTGCCCAGAGCAGTGAAGTCACTCCTTCAGCTGAAGTCAACCAGCCTTGGTTTCATCCAGATGGTGCCGCAGGACCAGGAAGGGGCTTGGGGATTTGCTCCCAGTGCAGGCTCTGGAGTTTGAGTTACACATTAGAATGGGGTGGCTCAAAGGGCCTTGGTTAAAAATTTAACCCACGACTAACTGGGTTGTGCAGAGCCCTGTCCATTGGAATGGGGAGATGTGGCACACAGGGCTGGTCCCTGCGGAAGAGGCCCTGGAGCCAGGCTGGGAAGGCACACTGGTGTGGAGTGCATGCTGAGTGTGTGATTCCCAGCCTTCAGTGCCCACATTGTTGGATAAGCGGATTAGAAAACATGGCATAAAGTGGCCTTGCAGGGGGCTGCTTTGTACCTGCTCCTGGCCTTGTCTGGCAAGCCCTGATTTCACAGCGCAGCCCATTCAGCCCCGCGCGGGGATTGTTCACGTGCATTGGCCTTTTCACCAACCGAGGGGTCACAGTTTCACATTCACTTCATTCCCAAAGCAGTGGTATTTTTCTTTTGGGATTGGGGCTGGTGGGGGCATGTGGGCTTTTTGAGTTTAAGCTCAGTTTGCATTTAAAACTGGAGATCTGGGCTGGGTTGGGAAAGGGTGGGGTTCATTTACTGTACCTGTGGTGCGTTGAAGAGCTCAGGTGTGACTTCCCATCGTTAACTCCCCCAAGTTTCAAGATTGCAAGTGGAAACCATTTGGGGTTTATAGACACAAATCCAGGCTTGGCAGGTCCACTTGCAAAGATATAACGAGAAACTGGAGTTCAGGTGAAACATCTTTGGATCTTACCGGTCATGGAGGGAATTTCCCAGATGAGATCCCAAGTCCGTGCTGCTGTTGGAATGTACTCACACCTCCTGTCCCCATCCCAGTGAGGAGCAGCTGAGCTGAGGGCATTACTTGAGATTCTTAATTTTGCCTTCTCAAAAGTGTTTTGAGGAATGGGTTTGGCTCTGCCAAAGTTCTGTGTGCAGTTTGGAACAGACCAAAACCAGGATGTTTTTTGTGATGATGGGGAGTCAATTTAAATAAAAATAACCTCTTACAGGAGCTGTCGGTTATTGGCTCCTCGGGCCTGCCCTGAATCCCCATCTCAGAGCTCTGACTAAAGGTTTTGGATGTGGTTGTTGCATGTGCCTGCAGCCTCCCAGGGCTGACATGTTGCGCTCTGTCCACAGGGACACGTGTGACAATCGCATGACCTGCTCCACCAGCTCTGCCTCCAGCCTCGACACCAGTGCCCAGTTCCAGGAGAACAATGGGCAAACACAGAGCACCAGATGGGATGAACAGCAGAAGGTATTTGCCCTCGAGCAGGTCTGTGGTGTCTTCAGAGTGGACCTGGGACAAATGAGATCCCTTCGTCTCTTCTTCAGGTACTGGATCGTTGTGTGTGAGAGTTGTGTGTGTTCTGGCTCGGGGCTCTGGGGATGCTGGGGGCAGATGGCTTCTGCAGTCCTCCTTGGAAGCCTTTCCAGAGTGGTTGTCTCCAGGAAAGCAAGTGTCAGCCTTCCCAGGGAGAGACTCTGAATTACTGTTATGGGACCAAAAGGATTTTCTTCCTAATAAGGTAAAGGGTGCTCTTAACTGTCTTATCAAAAATGCTTCAAATAACCTGCAGGTGTGGAAAAAAATCTTTACCTGTGGTACCTTTTCCTTTGCCTGCCCCTCACCAGGCTTCTCTGGAGCTGACTTTGTGTACAGTCAGGAGCTGACTTTGTGTACTGCCTTAATGTTTCTGGAGCAGACTTCTTGTGTACTTGTCTCCAGGCAAGACAAATTTTAATTCCTTCACATGAAGGAAGGGTAAAAATAGTGCCGTTACCAGGTACTAGTGGAGCTTCTTGGGGAAAATGGTCACTATGGCCATGTCAAACAATCACAGAATATCTCAGTTGGAAGGGACTCATAAGGATCACTGAGTCCTAGGGCTGTAAAACTGCCTCTGTGCCCTGTTGGAAGGGGCAGATTGGTGCTGCACGCTGGGATTTGCTTTGCACTCTCTCACCAGAGGGTCCCTGTTCCTGCTGGCCCCTCGTTGCCCTGGGCAGCCCATGCAGGTTGTTCTCCCGTTGTTCCCTGCAGTGACGAGGCCTGCACCTGTGGGCAGCTGGTGGTTGCAAGCAGGGAGAGCCAGTACAAGATCTTCCATTTTCACCACGGTGGCCTGGATAAACTCTCCGAGGTGTTTCAGCAGTGGAAGTACTGCACAGAGACCCATCTCAAGGACCAGGTACCTGAGTGAGGTTCTTGGGGCAAAGAGGGGTTTTCCAGCAGATGTTTCCCGCTTGGGTTTGTGTTTTGGAGAAATGAAGCTTTGAGTTCATGTCACCAAGTCGTGCAGAAAGCTGCAATGTGTGGGATGTTTAGGATGGAACTCTGAGCCGGACGTGAGGTCTCTCCTGGACTTGCTTGTCCCCATCCCTTCCTGTTCCACCTGTGGAATGTGGGGGAAGATCATCCAGAAGACTTGCTCAGGTAGTGAATTTTGCTAGAGCTGACAGGTCAGCACTGCCCTTTAGGTGTGGAAGGTGGCTGGAAATCTGCAGTGGTAGGTCGGAAATTCAGTCAGATCCTTTCATCCGTCTTATGGCGCGCAGCTCACGGCTTTGGAGAATGTTTTGACAACGCATCTTGCCATATTTTGTTCAATCTACATACAAATGTGATAAGAGCTCTTTAATTATCTGTTTAAGATATTGTATGTGCTTATTAGAAACAGTGATTTTTAAATTTCCATCCTTCCCACAGAGCCCCCCGCTGCTTTTCTTATTATGGTCGCATGGGCTCACTTTTTGCATTGAGCAACCTTTGATTTTTAAATTAAATGTCAGCTGCAGTCTTGCACTGGGATCATGAGTGCCCTCAGAGAGCCTGGCAGCGCCGTTCCCCGCTTGCCTAACAGCAATCCCTTTGTATATGGCCAATCATATGTAATTTATTGCAAGCATTCCTGGCAGGGGGAAGTTTTGCTGTAAGCAGCATTAATTCAGTTTCAGGTCAGGGATAAGATTGGAGGAGGAATGGAAACTATGTTTTTTTTTTAAGATGAAGCTGTTCTGTGGTGCTCAGATTTTTAATTATTCTAATCACTCTTGTTATTGTAATGGTTGGAATTTAAAAAAAAAAAAAAAGCCAAAACCTCCCCAAGTGCAGCTCCTCAGTGTTTAATCCTACATGAGCCACACAGAGAGGTTTCCCTGCTCTGGGTTTCACACTCTGCTGCTCTTTCTGGCTCCTGCCTCCAGTTTTGGTTTGTTTTCCCCCGTTCAGCAGCTTGCTGATGAGAAAACCTGTATGCAGTTCTCCATCCGCCGTCCCAAGCTGCCCTCCTCAGAAACCCACCCCGAGGAGAACACGTACAGGCGCCTCGACGTGTCTGCCTGGCTCCATCACCTCAACGAATCCGGGCAGGTGGAAGAGGAGTACAAGCTGAAGAAGGTGAGAGGTTTTCGTCTGTTCTCTCCTGCTGCAGAGTGCAAGTCCCCAGGGGGAAGCTGCAGGAGTTTGTTTTCCTGCCAGGGGCAAGAACTGGGAGTGTGGAGACTGGTGTAGGAAGCCTTGGCTGGAGATCTTGCTGTGGGATTGGAGCAGATTCCAGCAGATTCCCACCTGGACGTGTTCCTGTGTCACCTGCTCCAGGTGACCCTGCCTCGGCAGGAGGGTTGGACTGGGTGGTCTCCAGAGGTCCTTTCCAACCCCAATTGTTCTGTGATTCTGTGATGGTGGAGCATCTCCCATCCATGACCAAGGACAAGGTGTCCCACTTCTGCTGCCGTTTGGAATCAATAAACCAAAGTGCCCAATGCCCACGGTGTTTGCAGAATGTGTGACCAAATCACAGAGAGAACTGGAGACTGCTGTGTGAGCTGAGATTGATGTATGAACTGGGCTTGATGTATGGACTGGGACTGATGTATGAACTGGGCTTGCTGTGTGAACTGGGATTGCTGCAGGAACTGCCACTTCTGTATGAAATAACGCAGGGGGAGCCCCGGGCCCGGGCTCTGAGAGAGAAGTTTGCAGTGCAGTGCGGTGTCTCCCGGACTGGGGATTAAGCCGTGACATGAGAACGACACGTTAATCATAGAGCCTCTCCGGGGGTGGTTATTGACATTGAAATGAGCCCGATTTGTGTCTGGTCTGGGAATAGAGGGCCAGCACTTTCCCTCTAAACATGTGCAAATTGCAGGAGCTTGAATCAAGGCGTCACTTGTCAGGAGAGAACTGCAGAGGCACCAAAGCACAGCAGCGGGCAGTTCCTTGTTGCTGTATTTGGGAATGTTAAAACTGTACCAGCCATAACTTTTGCTCTTTGTTCCAGGCCATTTTCTTTGGTGGGATTGATATTTCCATCCGTGGGGAGGTGTGGCCCTTTCTGCTGCACTACTACAGCTACGAGTCCACTTCTGAAGAGAGGGAGGCACTGAGGCTGCAGAAGAGGAAAGAATACTTTGAGATCCAGGAGAAAAGGTAACAGACCAGCATCACCCTCCCCTGCTCATCTTCCGCAGGCTGGACATCGCAGTGACACTGCTGGTGATGTGCAGTCTCTGCCTCCTTTGCATCAGGAGAAGCTGGAGTAAAGAAGTGAGAGGGACAGTGAAGGAGGTGCATTGGGCACTGCTGACCTCCTGAGGCTCTGGAACTAATAATAATTTGATAATAATAATTTGAACCATAGAGCTCCCTTGGGTTTTTGAAACAGGCTCGTCAGTACCACACAGGGAAACATCTCACAGGCAAGGCTTGAGTTAGAACACTGAAGGTGAAATTGGGATCTTATATTGCTTTATAAATAAAACTGTACATAAAAATAAGGAAGGAGAAGGGAGATCCAATTTAAGGAGGTTGTTACTGCAAGAACTATGTGTTGTTAAATAGCTGTGGGTACATTTAAGCTGGAGAGGGACAGTGGTGGTATTAATTAGGAGACAATCAAACCAGAGTGAGTTCAGGTGTGCCACCCCCAAGGAGCAGTGGAGAGCAGAGTCTGATGCTTCTGAGGTGTGTATCACAGCAAACACCTCATGTCATCCCGTTTATAACCCAGGAGGGTCCCTCTAGTAATCCCTCGGGACAGACAATCCGCTGTTCTGGACAGACCTGCTCCTCTGTTCTTCAGGTGCTGAGAAAACGCTGTACAGGAATAGTTTTTCTCTGCAAACTAAGACTGAAATGACTGAACTGGGGCTTTTTGTTCACTGTGGCAACCATATTCCTCTCTTGGCAATGGTCTCCTGTTGCTGCTCCACTTGCAGGCTGTCCATGACTCCGGATGAGCAGAAGGATTTCTGGCGTCAGGTGCAGTTCACGGTGGACAAGGATGTTGTGAGGACTGACCGCAGCAACCAGTTCTTCCGAGGGGAGGACAACCCCAACGTGGAAACCATGAGGTGAAGTGTCTGGTGCCAAACCCAAACGTGTCCTGCCGAGCATACGGACAACTCGGTCAGCCAGTCCTGGGCTGCCTGGGAATGCTGAACAGCACCCACTGTGCATCTGCTGACTGCAATCAAGGGATGCAACAATAAAGCCTTTCCAGTGCTTCTGTAGCCATTTCCTTCTCGGTCTAATAACCCTGCTCCCATCCCCAGCCTTCCCTGCACACACAGGGGTGCTGTGCAGGGCTGTGTGCAGGTGCCTGGCTCTGTGGTTCTCCTGATGGGATGGAGGATGAGCACACCCGGGTCTGCTCCAAGGGGTGGGACTTGTAAAAAGTGAGAGTCACAGTTATGTACAGTGTTAGTGTATCTTTGTTGTGCTTCCAGATACAGTTCTTTTAGGGAAAGTGGGATGCAACAAAAGGTGCTCAAAAGTTAATGTGTTAGATGTCAGAGGATCTGTGACTCTCCTGCACTGATCCTGGCTCAGCCTGCATGGTGAGAGTTGGGGTGAAGGGATGGGGCTGTGCTCAGCTGTCACCTGCCCTCACCTGTCCCACCTCCCTGTTTGTGTCTCTGCTCCAGGAGGATCTTGCTGAACTATGCAGTATTTAACCCAGCCACTGGATACTCCCAGGGCATGTCCGACCTGGTTGCTCCACTCCTGGCAGAGATCCTGGATGAGTCGGATACTTTCTGGTGCTTTGTTGGATTGATGCAGAACACGATCTTCATCAGCTCCCCCCGGGATGAGGACATGGAGAAGCAGCTGGTGAGGCTGAATGCTGGGATCCTCTTCTCTGTCAATCTCTTCTCCTCTCTCCAGTCACAAAAAGCAGTTCCCTGGGTTCCAGTATGCAAAGTCAAGCTCCAAAGCCACAAAATCCTTGGGCTGATCCTCAGGGTTGTCCTGTGCAGGGCCAGGAGTTGGACTTCGATAATCCTTGTGGGTCACTTCCAACACACAGTATTCTGGGATTCTATGATTCTATGGAAATAACTGATGCATAGAATTGCTCCTGGGTGACTGGGGACTCCCAGTGCAGTTATATCCATATTTCCTTGTGAAACAGCTGCTGTGGCCCATGAGCTCTGGCCTTTGGCGATAGACCCAAGCGTGCTCCTGGCTGTGCTGTACTAAACAGGCCACAGGGCTGGAGCTTTTCGGGAGGGAAGAAAACTCTCCAGCTCTGGCTCACAGCGTGGGGGTCCCTGGAGTGCCAAGGGGTGGTGAGGGGGGTACAAGTCCCCGTGCCCGAGGCGGGGCCTCAGCTCAAAGCGTCCTTTCCAGCTGTACCTGCGCGAGCTGCTGCGGCTCATGCACCCCCGCTTCTACCAGCACCTCTGTGCCCTGGGAGAGGATGGCCTGCAGATGCTCTTCTGTCACCGCTGGATCCTGCTCTGTTTCAAGCGGGAGTTCCCGGAGGCCGAGGCCCTGCGCATGTGGGAGGCGTGCTGGGCTCACTACCAGGTGAGGCAGCTGGCACGGGCAGGGCACGGTCCGTGCCCCTCAGCAGGCACTGCAGGGTTCCCATAAAGCCTCTTAGTAGCAAAGTAGCCAAAATAAATCAGTGTTACAGAGGGTCTGTAACTACAGAAGAACTATATCTGTGTAGCAGGAGGATGGAGCCCTGCTCCTGCCTCTCCTCCTTGGGGATGTCCGGGGTTCAAAATGAGGCGTTTCAGAAAGTACTGAACACCCACTTATGAAGTTCAGGCTTCTCTTACACAGCTGGGAAATGTCTTCCCAAAAATCACTGGTCTGCTCTGAACACTGTGGTGCAAACTTTGCTGCCATGCTGTGAAGAGAAGAGGCTTTGGCTCATCATGTGTGGTTCAGAATTCACCAGTAACTCACGTTCTCACCACTGGGCAGAACTGGAGAGAGCAAAAATTCTCACCAAGGACCCACTTGTGGAGGGTGGGAGGTGAAGCCAGAGCTCTGCCTCCACCTGCTGCACAGCAGCCCCTGTGTTCTCATTGCAGACAGACTATTTCCACCTCTTTATCTGCGTGGCCATCGTGGTGATTTACGGGGATGATGTCATTGAACAACAGCTGGCCACTGACCAGATGCTGCTGCATTTCAGCAACCTGGCCATGCACATGAACGGGGAGCTCGTACTCAGGAAGGTAAATACCCAGGGGCTGAGGCTCGGGTCCAGGGTGTTGAGGAAACCAGGGACTGATGCTTCAGCTTCTCATTGCCTGTATCCCTGTGCCTGGCTGGAGCCCAGGAGGGTGGGATGCTGCTCTTTGCCTGGAGGTGACAGTATGGTTGGGATAACCCTTGGCTGGGATAACCCGTGCCCATGGTCAGGGAAAGGGCAGACAGAACAGTTGGTCCTGCGGTCCCCATTCCATCCAGCTGGAGTGATGGGAGCTGTGGGATGAGCTGTGGTGTGTGGCAGCCCCTGCGACGTCCCACTGTCCCAGTTAACCCTGAGCTCTGTGTTCAGAGGGACACGCCTTTGCTGAAGCTCAGGTAGCCAAACAGGAGGATGGGAGAGGAAGCCATGGGCCACCTCAGCTCTCTCTGTTCATCCCCCAGTGAGGAGTGAATGTTTTCCCTCTCTCCCTGCCCTCTAGGCCAGGAGTCTGCTCTATCAGTTCCACCTGCTCCCCCGCATCCCCTGCAGCCTGCACGACCTCTGCAAGCTGTGTGGGACAGGGATGTGGGACAGTGGCTTCATCCCCGCCGTGGAGTGCTCTGGCCATCACCCCGAGTCCGAGAGCTGCCCGTACGGAGGGCTGGTGGAAGTGTCTTCTCCTAGACCAGGAAGTGAAGGCAAGAAAGGCCTGAAAACACGGGATGTCTTTGCCTTCCGAAAATAGCTGAGAGGAACAGGGTGTGACGGCGGGAGGGACGGGCAGGAAGGATGTGCATAGGAAAAAATGTTGAAGACAAAAATGGAGGAATAGCTTGTCAAGATTCCTGAGAAGACTGAAAGGTGAGGAATGGAAGAGGAATTAAATTGCTCTACAGGGGAAGCAAGTTCCAGTGCATGGATGGTGGAACCTGAGCAAAAGGCATCAACCCAGGAACTGTGTTGACACATGTTTGCATTTGGTTTTGTTAGAAACAAGCTTTTCTAGGTCTTAACAAGGACTTTTTATTCTGCCTCTGGGACTGGACTGGTTATCAACCAGAACTTTCTTACATGCTGATGAGAAAGGAGAGCACTGCAGAGAGCCAAGTGCACGGGCAGCGTTGGTGGGGCCGGGGCAGGGGCAGAGCTGGGCGAGGCACCCAGAGCTCACCGTGCACTCTCCGCTTCAACCAGCACGTGCAACACGGGGCTGCTCTCTAAAGCCATAGAGACCATTTTAATTATCATCTGCCAAAAATAAATCTGCAGACCAGTGGGATTGCAGGGAAGGTGTCTGCTTTGTCGGCGAGGAAGGACTGGTCAGCTCAAGGTCTTGTCTCTGGCCTTTTCTATGGGATATTCTGGCTGGTGTGATATTTTTTTTTTCATTTGTACAGAAATTGTACAGCCCCAGGTCTCACAGCACTGCTGCTCTGAGCTGGGGTATTTCACAGACACCGTCCAAAGTTTCTTCTTCACGACGTATTGGGTGTAAATCCTTCCCTGTGAGGGTGGGGAGGCCCTGGCACAGGTTGCCCAGAGAAGCTGTGGCTGCCCCATCCCTGGAAGTGTCCAAGGCCAGGTTGGACGGGGCTTGGAGCAACCTGGGCTGGTGGAAGGTGTCCCTGCCAGTGGCAGGGGGTGGAACTGGATGAGCTTTAAGGTCCCTTCCAAACCAAAAAATTGTGTGATTCTCTGATTCTATGACATTACAGCAAAGCTGTTCCTTTATGCTGACAACTACAGACTTTAGACACTTTAGTCTGTTGTTTCCAGTATGTTTCCCATTGTGTTTCCTTGGCTCTCCTCAATTACTGAATAGTTACTGTCCTTGCCTGTCGCTGCCACAGGCTGTGGCACATCCACTCCAATGTGGGCTTTAGGCTGTTCAGTTGGTGCCAGTGGTGCACCCTGTTCCCCATCCCAAAGTGAAAACAAAACTTGCCTTGTTGCAGCCATTTTTGCTGAGCTCTGTCTGGTGAAGGTTTCCCTTGGGGCATTTTTGAAAGGACAGCGTGTTTCTCCTCTTGTCTGCTATAAAATTTGCCAACCAGAAGTGGAGCTGGGGCTTTGAGCCCTGTTGCCAAAGGTCCTTACCAAATTCAGTAGCCTCCAAAGGTGTGTCCTGAGCCAGTGTTTGTGCCAAACAGAGCTAGGGGAACAGTTTCCTTGTAAGAATGAAAAAGGAGATGAGGTGACAGCAGCACTGGGGGTCTGCAGCCTTTCCTGGCTGTCCTGCTCCCTCTCACTTCCTCCACACTGCTTCCCACACAGCTGTCCTGGGCAGGCTGGGTCAGCTGTGCTCACTTCCAGCTCTGCCTCTCAGGCACATTTATACCCTCAGTAGCACTGGTGGAATCCCCTTGTCCTCGTGCAGTGCTGGGGGGGTTCCTGCACCTGACAAGCACATTTCTCTCCAAATCCTTCTGCAAGGCCTTACCCACATGCCCCGTTCCTGCTGGGAAGTGAGGCTGGAGCTGGGATGCTCCGTGTGAAGCCAGCACAAACCAAGGGCACACTGTGTTCCTAAGGGGAAGCAGCCTTGCCCCACTGCAGGCACCACACTGAGGGCTGGCTGTTGCGTGGCAGAAGGACAGTTTGGCTCCCACTTTGTGTGCCTTTAATTCAGAGGATGAAAACCTTCCCCCTGGATGAGAGCAATGGGGAAACCCACTGCAGGATGGCACAGCTCCAAAGTGAGCTGGGCTTTGGCAGGTGACACCTCCTGTATGGGCTGAGGCTGCTTTGCTCTGGGGCAGGGAGTTCGTTGAGATTTATGATGTTTCAGTGAATAATAAAGTTTGTGTGAGGCCTCTGTGTGTCCATTGCTGTGCAGGCTGGGAGCTGCACCTCACGGGCAGGGACAGCGCTTGGCCAGGCACCGTCTCCAGCTTGAGCTGCTCATTTTGGAGCCACTCAGGGACGTGGTGGGTGCTGGGGCTGCGTTGCTGCCCCCAGGCCCCGCTCATGTCAGCCTGGGGACGTGTGGCAGCACTGGATGGATCCATCCAGATGGGAGCTCAACGTGGCGGTGGCTGAATTCGGGTCAGAAGAACTGCACGGCAGAAAGTGCCAGAAGCATCTTCCTGCAGAGCAGCTTGGTGGCACCAGGACAGGTGCCAGCTCCCTGTGGGGACAGCAGGGGCCGGGCACTGCCTGCTGCCACCTGCCTCCTGGTGTGGGACGGGCATGGCCACGAGGCCTTCACAGCTCACCCGCAGTGCCAGGGCAGCCGGAGCTCACCAGGGGCACTGTGAGGAGCAGCAGCACGTGGGCAGCTCTGCCAGGTGTGGCATGCTGGGCACAGGGGGAGAACAGCCCCCTCCTCAGCTCGAGGGGTGCTGGGCATAGGGGGACACGGCCCCCTCCTGAGCTCCCCCCTGCCCACAGAGGGCTGGGAGGAACCAGCAAACCCCTCCCAGAAGAGCCGGAGCTGGTTTTGCTGCAGCACTCGTTCCCAGCCAGTAAAAGACAATAGGAAGAGATGAAGTAGATAATTTGGAGCATTATTTTTCCACTATTAAAATGTCATTCAGCAGTGTGGAAATCACTCAGGATTCGTTTAGTTAAAGACTCTGCACTGCAGTTTTCCAGCACGTGGAATAAGCTGCGTTCTGTTTGAAGTGGGGCTCAGCTCTGGCAGTGCATGGCTGGGATTGGTGTGTCAGCCTGAGCCAGCTCTCCTGTGCCTGCTGTTCCCTGAGGGTCCCACTGCCAGCAGAAGACTTCAGGTGTCTGTGCTCCCCATCGAAGCCTCCTGAACCCCTGGTACACACTGACCCCACTTCGCCACAGTCAGGGAAACAAAGGTCCCCAGCTGCTCCCAATGACCAGCAGTGCTCACATCCCGGTGACCCAATTCCAGCCTGTTCATTAGCTTGTGATGCCATTTAACTCTCATTGGAGATTCACAACCTTCTGAGCTTGTTTTGGGAGACAGGGGTCTGTGGAGCCAACTTGGAACTCTCTGGCAGCACCTGGGGTAGGGTCAGGAGCAACCGTGGGATTCCTCTGCAGTGAAAGGACAGTGGGTCTCCGAGGTCCTTCTGACCTATCCCCAAGATTTTCCCTTGTAACACTCTCTTTGCCATCTGAAAAAAACCCCAAGGAACAAAAAAGCAGCTGAGCTTGGTCCCTACAGAGGAGGAAAGTGGATCCTAGAAACAGTGACCCTCACGTGGCGTCTCCTCGGTCGCCGCCCTGAGCGTTGCATTAGCGGCAGCTGAGCAGCCAAAAATAGACCCTTGCGAAGGTAAATAGTCAGCGTAAGCCTCTTTAGCCTCAGCCTTGAGCTGACACATCCTCCTGCCTCCCGCTGCCGGGGGGAAGGGGAGCAGGGAGGAAAGAAAAGCGAGTCCTCGCTCCTGTGGTAACACTCCTGTGGTAACGCTCCGCTCTGTAATCCCAGCGGGAACCCAATCCCTGCACCGGGAACCGAGAGTGGAGCAGAGCCCTGCACAGCCAGACACCTCCGGGTGGAGACGGGGCTGTGCTCCCGTGGCCAGTCCCGGGGTGCCTGGGCTGCTGCTGAGCACGGGGGGAGAGGGCAGAACTGCCCCAGTCCATCCCGGGGCTGGGAGGGGGCACGGAGCCATCCCATATGTGGGCGAGCGGGAGGGGATCAATGGATCGGCTTCATTCGACCTTGGCATTGAGCACTGGCCACGCAGGTGGCAGTGATGTCCAGCCAAGTCACCCCTGGAGTTTGCTGCACCGGGGAAATCAGCACCTGTGAGCAGAGCATGGGCAGGTGGGGGGCTCAGCCCCGCTTCCTGGGGCTGGGTGTGTTTGGATGTGGCTGTTGGGCTGTTCTGTCGCATGACGCTGCCTGTCAAATGAAAAATTACAGTTCACAAGAACAAAGAGACTCACCTGAGTTATTACAAGCACCAAAGAATTTCAAACCACACGTAGCCTGTCCCCCTGGGCTGGCTGATTAATCCCTGGGTCGCTCTGCTTGGGTCACAAAAATAGACTAGTCGGGCCAGCCGGAGCTCACGGTCACATCCCGCCGCGGGCGCTGCCCGGCCCTGCCCGAGCGTGGCACTTTGGGCTCTGCATGCCCTTTATTTCCCTCATTTAAACACAAACACAGCGTGTGATGGGGTTTCACAGCACCTGGAAGGAAAACAGAGGCTGAGGCAGCCCCGGCAGAGCCCCAGTACACTGGATCTTTCCAAGTTCAGCAAGTTCAGGCCCTGCCAAAGGTCCTGCTCTGTGTGGCAAAGAAGTAGCAGGAGAAGGAGCAGCCTAAGGACTCTTCCTGGGATTTTTGATTTTGTTTGGCTTGAGTTTGTCTTTCAGAAACCACAAACAAGTTCAGCTGCTTCTGTCTGCGGCCGGGGCTCGACTCACCTTGGCAGTGGCAGAGGTGGCCGGGGAGGTGCTGGATGATGGGCATCTGCCAACATCCTCTCTGCTTTCCAGAGCTTTCTGCAGAGGAAACACAGGGCAGGGGGGGCCCTGGGATATGGCAAACACCCTGGTAGAGTGATCCCAACCCCCTGCATGACCCTGAGCCCTCGGCACCAGGCAGAGCCTGTGCTGTGAGTGAAGGCAGAGAGCCCTTTGGTTCTGCTTGTGCCAGGAAACAAGGGCACCCATCAAGAGGGCTGCCTGGCCCAAATCAGCGCTGGCAGCTGGGTCCTGGCTCCAGGAACCCAATTCCCACATATTGCAGGTGAGGGTGGGCACTGAAAAATTTCCAGCGGTGACTGGAAACCCTGGGAACACCCCAAAGAGCAGCTGGCCTTTAGACCCTCTGCCAAGGTGATAAATCTGCCCCAGTGCCAGCACAGCAGGAGCACTGGGAAGGTGCTGCTGGCTCTCTCTGGGGCTCAGGCACAGTGGGACAGGGGGTCCCAGCCCCTGGAGCAGCCCCACACCATGGGAGTCCCCAGCCCCGGCCAGGATGAGGTGCACCCCAGACAGGCTGGGGAAGGGGTGCCACGGAAGGGGTGCCACAGAAAGGGTGCAGGAGAGCCGGGTGTGGAGCAGCTTCCCCAGGCTGAAAGACACCGTGTACCCTCCTCCACGTCTGTGGGGACAGGGTCAGGTCTGGCTGCCACAGCCAGAGGGTCACAGCTGCCCTGACACAAGCTCCACGGAGGCCGTGCTCAGGCTGGCAGGAAAGGGTTAAGGTGCTGCCAGAGCGGGAATGAGAGCAGGGAATTCAGCTGCTGACGCAGGTAGGATCTGCCACGAGCATCCCAGTGCAGACACAGCAGCGTCACCCTCAGCTCCTGAGCTGCTTTGGAGCCCCCCACTCCACGAGTGACAGACCCACCCAAACACAGAGAGCAGACCGGGGCCACCCCCCATGGCACTGCCAGGGTCATCTCAGGGTGCCCACCCCACTCCTTGCTGCCACAAACATGGCCTGACCCAGCCCTTGCCCAGCAAATGGCAGCTGGAAGGATGCTCCATGCCCTGAGATGCTCCCAGGCATCCCAGAGGTGTGGGGCAGAGCTGAGCCCTGCTGGAAGGGTGGCACTGCGGGGCAGTCGAGGAGGGTCTGCATGTGCTGAGCTCTCTGTTCCTGAAAAAACACTTGTCAGTGGTTTGGGTCACAAAAAGACTCAGAACAAGCAGGGCTGGAATAGGTGGCACAGGAAGAAATGGACAACTGAGATCTGGTGCTCCTTGGGCTGTTCCCCTGTGTGAGATGGGATGGGATAGGGAGCCCACAGAACCCCATCACTTGGCTTCTCCTGGGCTTCACATACCTGACAGGAAGAGCCAGGCAGTGTTTCTGCTGTGTCTGGCCAGGGGGAAGCAGGGAGGGGAGATGGAGAACAAGAGAGGGGATACAGCCCTGTGGGAAGTGGGGGCCAGAGAGAACACAGCCCTCAGGTCTGTGCAAGCCCTGACCTTGCCAGAGCTGGGATGGCCCCTGAGAGCCCTCAGGTTGAAGAGATTCCCCTGAAATGGGGACCTTTTCCCATGCAAGTTCATCACTGCTCTGTCTGGGTTCTGCCATGCCCTCCCTGCCAGGCCAGGGCAGCAGCGGTGGTGGGGCCGTGGGTCCGGGGTCACTGTGGATCTGGTGTCACCGTGGGTCTGGTGTCACCGTGGGTCTGGTGTCACCACAGTGTGTGGCACTCAAGAGCAGAACCCAGTAAAGGACTGTTTGCACCGAGTCCCTGCCAAGGCCACGTGTGCTGCCCTCCAGGAGCCGCTGGGAAGTCAGGCCCGATGGAAATATAATGGGATAATCGATGGGCCATTGTTGCTCAGCTTAATTTAGCTGCTCAGGCAGGGAATGAACGGTGTGGATGTACGTCAGGAGCCAAGGAAGGAGATGAATCAGCCCTGTGTCTTCTGTGGCACAGGGGACAGAATGGGCACAGGCACCTGCTGGGCCAGGGGCTGAGCCCCCAGACCCCTGTGGCAGGGGCACAGGGTGCAGGAAGTGTCATTAATGGGGATTTACTTTGCTTTGTCTAACACCAGGTCTGAAATGGCTGCACTGGGCTCAGTGTTACACACCTGCATCACCAAAACTCCCTGGGAAGCTGCAGAGGAGCAAGGAAGCTGCTGGGTGAGCTGGGATGGGGAGTTGAGCTCTGGGGCATGGCTTGGAGAGGACACAGCTGGTGCTTGGGCTCAGGAAGGACACTGCTGCTGCCAAGACTCTTCTCAACCACAGCCCAGGAGCCCCCCAGCCCTCCTGTCCCAGCTCCCCCTCCCAGGACAGCCTGCCAGCCTGTGCACAACCTGGCTCGGAAGGCCCCAGGGGATGCCATTTGGGGACAGTCCCCCCACCCAATCCCCCTCACCAGCTGGAAGCACAGCTCTCCAGACTTTGCCCTGCAGCCCAGCAGTGCCCACCCTGATACCTGGGGAATCGCCCTTCCTCCTCACTGTTTGCCTTCCTCGCATTCCTCCGGGCTGGCTCTCACCCCACCCGGCCCTGCAGTTCGGGCTTTCCTGGTGGATTAGTCACAGCTGGGTGATGGGGCTCTTCCCTGCCCCTCTCTGCACAGAGTCCACCTCACCCAATGTGTTTGCTGCTCCCTCCCCTCTGCCTGAGCTCCTGCCCCACCATCCTACCCCTTGAGACACCTCCAAGCCCAGGCATCCCCCAGGGCAGATTTGTAGAGTGGCTTCAGCCTGGATTTCATTTTCATCCTCTCAGCTCATGCCAGTCCCTCCTGGCCCCACTGATTCCCATGTCCTGGCATCCTGAGCACCTCCTGAGTGTGAACACACTCCCTGTGTGCTGCCACTGCCACTCCACTGAGGGTGACGTTGGATAAAAGCAGCTCTGGCTCCTCAGCTGTGGACGAGGCACCTGGGACCAAGTCAGCAAGTCCCTTCCCGGGCTGTGTGACCAGCAGGAGCTCAGCTCCAGCTCTGGCCGTGCCCATGCAGGACCAGCCAGATCCCCTGGGCACCCATATGAGTTACTGGGGGTCTGCCCACGGCGACAGGGGATGCCTGGCCCTTCCCCAGGGTCAGTGAGGCACAGAGCCAGCAGCAATGGGCTGGGGGAGACCCAAAGCACCCTTTCCATGGGGTCAGCCCGGCCCCCAGCCCCGATTCCCGCTGGCAGCTCCCCGGGATGCCCCAGCACACAGAGATGCCGCAGGCCCAGTGCCCTCCCCACACTGCCTTTTATGGCCCTGCTGCAGCCACGGCCCAAACATGGGCTGCGGGATGGCGGAGCTGGAGCCTCCCCGGGGCTGGCCCTGAGGCCGCTGAAGGTGCCCCAGACACCCCAGCTCAGGCAGCCACGCTGGGGGAGCTGGGGCTGAGCAGCAAAGTGTCCGTGTCGCCAGCACGCCGCTCACCGGGGACTCTCCAGGGCACCCTGCAGCTCATCCCCGTCCCTCTGCCCTCACAGCTCCCATCCCTGCCTCAGACAGCCCTGCATCCCTGCCCTGTGCTCCAGCCTGTCACTTTGCACCTCCCTGTGCACCCCAAACCGCAGGGGCACTGCAGACCAGCACGGCACAGCTCTCACCCAGCCACGGCACACACAGCCCTGGTTTTGCTCCCAGAGCTGCTCTGAGCAGAGAGAAGAGGAGCCAACGGGCACTGCCAGCCCCAGCAACCCTCCTGTGCCCCCTGCCCGGGCAGGGCTGGCAGGGAGGATGCGCCTGTCGAGCGGCTCAGGGTGTGTCAGAAACCAAATGAGTCAATGGAACCCACAGTGACACCCCCAAGGGCAGCTCCTGCCACTGCGGGGCTCCAGGAGCTCCTCACCTCCATCCCAGCCCCATCCAGGCTCGAGCTGGTCACCACAGGCTGGGACACAGGCGAGACCCTGTGGTCAGTGCTGGCCGTGACAGGGACCCAGGAAACTGGGTGTCGGGGCAGAAAAGGGAGCGGGGGCAGGAAGGGGGTGATGGACAAGGCAGCAGCAGTGGGGAGTCCAGGACTGAGCCCCGTGTTGCACCAGGGCTCCTGATGTGCCCTCCAGCACAAGGAACACGAGGAAACTGCCTGTGCTGTATTTCCTGGCTGCGGGCAGTAAATCCTCGGGGCCCAGGACAGCAGTTGTTGTGTTTGTGATGACAGAGCTCCATGAATCAGCGCTGCCCTGTGATCCTGGCTGCCTGGGCAGAGTGTCAGCATTGCCACGGGAGACCCCCCACATCCCTCAGCAGTGCCAGTGCTCCTGGGATGGGCATCCCTGCCTCGTGCTCCAGCCCGTGCCAGGATGCTGCTATGCCCAGCGCCGGGGCAGCTGCAGGGGAGTGGCAGAGCCAGGGTGTGTTCTGGGGAGTGAAGAATTGAGCTCAGGAAGCAAAGCATCTCTCGTGCTGCCCGTGAGACAGCTGGAGTTCCCAGAACCTGCTCAGCATCCCCGGGGGAAACCAGACAGCAAGCAGCAGCCTAAAAATAGCTGCCCAGGGCACATGCAGTCGCCTGAGAGAAGGGGAAGTGAAAAGGGAGATGAGCTGCAGCTTTCCAAGGAACAGACCCCAGCCCTGCTCACTTTGCCACCCCCCATGGGTGAATTGCAAAGTCTTTGCTGCAACACCCTCACCTGAATGTTTGGCATGAGAAAGCATCTGAGGGTCAGGCACTAACACCCACAGAGCCCAGGACAATGTCACTGTGGGGTGGGATCACTGTGCCAGGTAGGAGCAGTGCAGAATCCCAGGAACCACTTTGAGTCCCCACTTGGCTCTATATAACCAAGTCCAGATAGTCCAAGGCGGGTCAGAGGTTGGAGGAGCCAGTCTAGCCTGTCAGCAACCAGTTGTGTCTCCCAGTTGTGCTCACTCAGCTCCTGTGTGGCTGTTCCCAGTCACCCAAACCCAGCACGAGCAGTGCAGTGCTCAGCCAGGAGAGCACCTGCTCTGCCCTATCCAGCACCCGTGCAAAGGGCTCATAGATCATCAGCCCTTGGGTTTAGGGAATTTATAGGCCATGAAAATGTCTTCCCTGCCCAGGGCTGAGCCTTCTGCAGCAGCAGTGACCTGTGCTGGGTGCGGGTGCTGAATCGGTGCCCGAGCCCCATCAGCTGGGACAGGAGCAGGGACAGAGAGCGGCCCCCAAGTGCCTTGGACTGAGGTTCTGCCCTGCAGACACCGATGGGCTCCCAGCCCCAGGCAAAGCATCCACCTCCTGATGGGTTTAGTGCAGTTCGACTTGGGTCAGACTAAGCAGCTTTGGAGCAGGGAGCTCTGGTGACCGCACAACGAGTGGGCAAACAGTAGGGCCAGGAAATCTTTCTGAAACCTTTGAGAACATAAACACTTGGTGTGCTCTGTTGAGGAGGTGAAGTGCCAGGGCAGTCTCCGGGCTGGCGAAGCCATCTTGCAGCGAGAATGGGCTGGGCTGGACCTGCCGAGGCGCTGAACGCGAGCGGAAGGAAGGCGGAGGGAAGGGCTGAGAGGAGCTGTGCCGCTGCCTCGGCTCAGGTGCAGGGAATGGAAACTGCCTGACCACAGAGCTGCTTCCTCCCTCCCCGCACACCAGCGCCCCGTGAGCCGGGCAGGAACCCTGAGAGCCGCGGGCACGAACCCTGTGAGCCCCGGGCACCTCTGCCAAACGAGGCTTTCTGTGGCTGCCAGACGCCGGCGATGGCTCTGCTGGAGGGGGGAAGGGCAGGGGCTGAGTCCTTCACTCCCACACAGCAGCACTTGGCCAGGTTGGGGCTGTGCAGCCTCCCCATCCATGGCACAGCTGCTGGATCCACCCCTGCAGCTCCCAGCTTGCTCCCAAGGGAACCACGTGCCTGGAGCAAGGATCCCGTAGCCTTTCCTACAAGGAGACCCCAGATCACAGCCCCAGACCCACCCAGTGCATGGCACAATGCCAGCCCTGGCTGTTCCGTGAGAGCCACAGCTCATGGTCCCACCAGCCAGGACTCTGCAGCCCTGGGGATGCCAAAGGGCCTGTGTCTCACAGCCCTCAGAGCCCGAGGTCCCCATCCCTGCAGTGCCAGGCAGCACCTCCACAGTGCCCTGTCCAGGGCTCATCCCTGCTGTGCTGGGTGGTTTGCCCATGTGCCAGCTCTGCCGTGTGCCATGCCCGGACCAGGAGGTGGGGCGTGTGCTGACAAGGCCCTCACTGCTCCTCTTCCCACAGCTCCCCAGCAGTCCCAGCCCAAACCAGCAATTATCAGCTCTCTGTGGGCGATCACCGATCTCATCCCTGCACAGCCCGGGGAGGGGAGGCCGGGGTGGCAGTTTGGATCAGCGCCAAGTGGCATCGAATTGCTCTGCCAGAGGAGCTGGTCCCGGCCCCGGCAGAGCCGGGTGCTGCACAAGCAGCTGTGGGAGCAGAGCACAGACAGAAAAGTTCCTGGTACCCACAGAGCAGGCTGCAACTCCCCTCAGCTCTAATCTTAGCAGATCAATCAATCAATCTTTGTGCTTAAATAGCTTGGCATGACCAGCCCAGTTTCCTCTGCAGCCAGGGAAGGCCTTACGAACGCTTCTCCCTCCCAGGAAGCATTGCCTGTGTGGGTGGGAGCCAGGAGAGCTGTTTGTGGGATGAGGTGGCTGCACCCCAGGGGTGCTGTGCCTGGATTAAGACCCTTTTCCTGGGCTCAGCCCAGCTCCTGCCCAAGAGTGAGAAGTGGCACTGAGTGCCTGGAGGCTCAGAGGGAGGAGTGGGCATGGGGCCATCCCTGCTGCAGGTGGAGGAGTGCATGGACCTGAAGAGCATCCTCACCACCGCCACGGGCAGATGCAGCCACACCGGGACACACAGAGACCCAGTTCTGATGGAGAAAATCTCATAATTACACTCAGCTGCCAAAGAACAGCATCGGCTTAAGTGATAAGAGGGGGAAGAGCACCAAGGACAGATCTCTCCACGGCTGCTTGGAGCCGAGGGGGCTGATGGGGAAGGTCCAGGGCAGGGTGGGGCCAGTGACAGGCATCAGGCTCCCTGTGGTACAGGGGAAGGAGTTCCCGTCTCCCTCTGCCCCGGAGGTGGGAATGCTTCCAGGGTGGGAGTGCATCCCAGGCAGCCTGCATTGCTCTGGGAATGTGAGGCAGGCAGGACCTGCTCCCACCAGCTGGGTGCTGAGCCCTGTGCTGTGGAAGGAGGGTCACAGCCAGGGGCAGAAGGACTTCAGTGCCTCTTTCCTCTGAATTTCTCCCGACTTGCCTGGCTCTAAGAAGATTAAAGACAGATGGTATCTGAGGCTCCCTCGATGGCACGAGGCACCTCATGCTTGAGGTTGGGGGGGAAGGCACAGGGAAGGCACAGTGGAAAAGAGCCCTGGGGAAGGGGGGTTATTCCCAGCTAAGACCCCAAGTGATGGAGCCCAGTGGGAACCTGCTGTTATGTGCTGCCCTCCCTGCTTGTGCTGGCTGCAGCTCTGCAGAGCAGGGCTGTCACTCCTTCTTCCCTGCAGATGAGCCAGCCTGGGAGCTCCAGGGGTGAGGGGAGCCCAGCCATGCCCCCAGAGTGGCTTCTCTGGGTAGTGCTGCCATGTGTCCTCTCTGCCTCAGCCCCTCCATCGGCTGCACTAAACCAGCTCTGCTGTGCTGTGTTAAACTGCTGTGGAAGCACAATGTGTTCTCCTGCAAGTATCTTGTTCCTGGGGATTCTGGAAGTGGTACTAGAAAAAAGCATTCACCCACCACAGCCCCGTGTGCCCCAGCGGCAGCGATGCACTTGTGAAGCCATTTAAATTTCCACGTGATGACCCAGTTCAGGGTGGTTTCGCCTCTGGATTTTCCCACTGCTGCTGCCTCTGGGTGGGTGGTGGCAGCTCCAGACCTCACTGCCGTGCTGGATTTTAAGGCCACCATGCTGACAGCTCCAGCCTCAGGTGCTCAGGCTCCTCCTGAGTGTTACAAAATTCTGGGCACTCCGTGTCTGAGGATACCTGTGTGTGCTCAGTGGCCCCGGATGTTTTACCGATAGCTTTGAAGAATGAGCAGTTTTGCAAAGGGATTTTTGCTGCTGCCTGTTACACTGGGGGCAGGGCACATCACTTCAGCTGCTGCAGCAAAGGTGGTGGGGATGCTCCAGGAGGGGGTGGAGGGGCAGGTTCAGTGCATGTGTTGGAGTAAATTCCACCCCAGCTGCCAGACTTGACTCTTCCTCACCATTTTAAAGCCAGCAATCACTGAGCTGCCCACACCAGCTCTGGGGCTGAGCTGGGAGGCAGAGGGGCAGCCTGTATTTAGAAGGAGACAATAATTGCAAGTCAGATTTGCTTGTTCAATACTCTATTGACAGATTTGCCTTGGCAACCTGGAACAGGGTTTCATTGTTCACATCGTACTTCATGGCATCCTATTGATTGGGTGGGTGGGTTTAGGTTTTTGTGGGTTTGCTTTTTTTTGTCGTTTCTTTTTCCAAGCCTACCTACTCATCCTTTTCTTGTCTTTCTCCAGCACAGTGTTGACCTCGACAAGGGCTGTGTTATAATCTGTTGTTCAGACTGGCCACAACTTCCAATGCAAGCCAGTGCTGACAAAAGCAGAAGGGCAAATCCTGTAGCCCAGCTGGCCAAGGCTGCAGGCGGCCAGGTAGGGATGAATGGGGCCAGTGCCCTCCCCCCGCTCCAAGGACACGGCAAAGTCCGTTTCTGGCCTGCGGGAGCGGCCTTGAAGGAAACGCTGTAACTATTCATGAATTAACTTTCTGTTATGATTTGGTGCTCAGCCTGGCGTGCTCCTGGCTCTGTGGGATCGGGAGGAACCGCTGGCCTTGTCGGGGCGGAGGGGAGGAAAAGGCAAACACCCAAACTGCAGCCTTGGAGTCGCCTTGGTGGAGCTGGAGGATTACAGCTGGAAGAGAATTGCTGTTTTAAATTGCTAATAATGATACAGACTAATGAGCAACATCAGAAATGATGGCACGTGTAATCAGTGCTGCTTGATGGCAAACATAGAGCAGGGCTGCAGGAGCTACTGGCGTACAGGGCGAGGGGAAGTGGAGCATCTTGTTCTGGAGAGGCGGAACCCCCCCCAAGCAAGGCACTGACACAGAGCTGGCTCTGGCTCTGGGGTAAGAACTTCATAAATAATGATGAAAAGGATAAACCTAGACAGACATCAGCTCTGGGTACATGGAGGGAATAGGGCCAGCAAGTATTTGAGGGGAAATTGCCTTGGTTTGCTTCCTAGCACCTGCAGGAAGCCCATCTGTCTCCGACTGTTAGAGGTTTTGTCTTACAGCTGCACCCCAACAGCCCCCCCTCGGGATCAGGCCCCTGCCTGGGCATACAGGAGGTTGAAGCCCCCAATCCTCCACCTCGGACAGGATCTTCCTGCTGAAAGCAGCAGCAACTATTGCTGATGCTCTGCAGAGAAAGAGGAATCCCAATTTTTGGCCAGGTGTGCGGTGGAGGGGAAGGTACCCACCAAATGTGTGTCTGTGCCTTGTACCTGCCTGATCCACAGACAAAACAGCAACAAACTGCTCGGGACCAACCTGCTGCTTTCTTGGCTTTAAAGGCAGCAGTTGGCTCATGTTCCTTTTGGTTGGAAACCCCTTTCCTTGTCTCTTCTCTGTGATATGCCCCAGCCAGTCAGGAAAAGGCAACAGTTGGAAACGCTTCCCACTTTCCTTATTTAGGCTATTTTATGTAGTTCAGATAAGGTGTCCTCCTTAGGCCTGACAAAGGGAAAGATGTATCAGTTCATGAACTGCTGCTGCCTGAGCAAGGTAAGAGACAGAAAATCACCACCATTACCATCATTACTGCGAATCATGTGCAATCAGCCCCGTAACAGAAAGCAGATGAAGATCCTGCAGGAACCTGCAGGACGGGAGCTGCTGCTGAGCTGTGGGAGCCAGGGGCCAGGCAGTGATTAAAATGCTTTTAATATTGCTTTTCAGTGTTGCTTTCACTTTTTCTTTTTTTTAATATATATTATATTTCATCAACAGCCTCTCAAACTGCTTCTGAGGCAGGTTCTACAAGATGCCAAGGATGTTTGGTCACACATTTAAAAATATATGTATTTTTCTATATATGCAGCCAGCCAGACTTTGCCCTCCTCATCGCCTATTCCCGACTGTGTCCTGGGAAGAGCAGAGCTTTCCTCGCCAGTCTGGACCAAGACCTGGACGTGCTCTCCAGCTTACCCAGGCAGGGGAGGAACTGCACCAAATCACACTCGTCCCTGGGCATTTAGTTTATTGCGAGCATTAGCGGTTTGTGCTCGGCTTGTCTCCTCTGGCAACAGGAGAAGCTGGAAATGTCAAAGGGGAGGGTTAACAAACTCCGCTGGCATAAATTTCAATGAATGTATGTTTCTTAGGAAAACCACTAAGTTAAAAAAAAAATTAAATCTTCCTGTGTGTGCTTTCCTTGGGCTGCTGTTCACAATGGATAATAATTCTTACATTAAGCCCCTTCGGCCCTCCAGGGAAATCAAAATTGTAATATCAGTTTGCTTTTTATTGGCTCGGCTCTGCGATCGCGGCGGCTGCGTCTTTGTTAGGGGCTGCGGCGCGGTGACATTCAGCGGTGCCTCCCGGTGTGTCCCCTCCGGGCCCGGGCAGCGCCCCCGAGGGTGCGGGCTGCTGCCGGCCGGGGCCGCGCGGGCCGGGGTCGGACCGGCCCCGGGGGGACAGGGAACGTCCTCGGGGAACGGGGGATGCTGCCCGACCCCCGGCAAAGGAGCCGCTCCAGGCCCCAGTGCCGCTCGGGCTCAGCCCCGTCCCTCCCGCACCCCGG
Organism: Corapipo altera; assembly: GCF_003945725.1. NCBI lineage: Eukaryota > Metazoa > Chordata > Aves > Passeriformes > Pipridae > Corapipo > Corapipo altera. The sequence continues at coordinate 543,332 of NW_020885011.1, read as the reverse complement.
AGAAAGTCGCCGGGAGCCCCACGGGCGGTCCCGGCCCCGCGGGGATCGGCCGCCCCGCCCGAGGGCCGGCGGGACCGTGGTGGCACCGGGACCCCCCGCCCACCCCGATCCCCGGGGTGGCCTTGGTGTCACCGGACGCGAAGCACAGCCCGGCACCTGCGGGAACCGCGCCCCGGGACCCGAGTTCCCCCGGGATGGGCCGAGACTCCACGCCGCGCCGGGAGTTGCCCCACGGGTGTCCGTGGTTCCGCCGTCCTGCGCCCGGGGTGCGGTTCCCGGGCCGCTCCCGCAGCGCCGGCGGGGAGGGCCGGAGCTACCGGCCCGGGACTCTCACCGGGACGCTGCCCGGCCCCGCTCCACCTGCCCGGGGGAAGGTGTCCCCCGCGCCGGCACGGCTGCGTTTCCCGGAGCGGTGCGGGGAGCGGCCGGGTGGCCCCGCTGGCAGCCGCGGACACGCGTGAGGCTCAGCCGGCTCCCCGCGATCCGCCCAGCGCGGAGCGAGTGCGCGGAGCCGCCCGGCCCGGGCTCCCCGAGCGGCCCCGCCGTGCGCGGCTTCCGGCACCGGGCGGGGAAAGCGCCGCCACCTGCCCCGGGCCCGGGCCCGCCGCCGCTCGGTGTCCCCGGGCCGGGAGCAGAGCGATCGCGGGGACCCGCCGGGCAGCGGGGCGAGAGCTCGCCCGGGCAGGGTCGGGCCCGCGGTTGGCGGCAGCGGCCCGGGCCATGCCGGGGTGGGCGCCACCGCCTCCCGGGCCCGGGGCTGCCCGCGACGTGGCGCGCCGTGGAGCCCTCCCGAGGGCTCGTCCCCCGCGGGGACCCCCCCGCGCATCCTCTGGCCGGACCCCCCGCCCGACCCGTCTCCCCCCACGGGCGCGGGTCGCGCACCTGCCCCGCGGGCTGTGCCGGCCCCGTGGGGGCCGTGCTGAGTCACGCGTGGGGCGGGGGCCGGGCTGCCCGCGCCCCCCCTCCCCGCGCCGCCGTGCCCGGCCCCCGCCCGCCCCCTCCCCGCCTCGCTCCCCGGCAGGGCTGCGCCAATCCCCCGGCCCCGCCGCTGACGGGCAGCCGGGCCCGGGAGGCGCCGCCTCCCTGACGTCTCGCTCCGGGATTTGCACGGTTGCGGTGCCGCCGCTCAGTGTCTGTCGGGCCGGCGGCGGGAGCTGCCGGAGCCCGAGCCCAGCTCGGCTGCAGCGCGGCCCGGCCCGGCCCCTCCCGGCTGCGGGATGGAGCTGCCGGCGGTGGGCGAGCACGTCTTCGCGGTGGAGAGCATCGAGAAGAAGCGGATCCGAAAGGTGCGGGGGGCGGCGGCGGGGGGCGGCGGGGGCTGGGGGCGCCGGGGGTGGCGGTTCCCGCTGACGCCGTGTCTTTGCCTCCCGCGCCGCGCAGGGCAGAGTCGAGTACCTGGTGAAATGGAGGGGATGGTCGCCCAAGTGAGTACCGACACCGGACGGGGATGGGGCCGGGGATGGGGCTCCGGGAAGGGCCCCGGCCGGGGCGGCGGGCGGGCGGCGAGAGGCGGCGGCGGGGCCCGGCGGTGACGGCGGCGGGAGCCGAGCAGGCGGCGGCTGATGTGCACCAGAAAATGGCTCCTTCCCCCTTTCCCTCCTCGGAGTCGGGCTCCATATTGCAGAACCGAACGGGGAGGGGGGGGGCGGGCAGGAGGGGAAAGGGGGAATAACCGCAAAAATCGCCCGCGTCGCCCCGCAGCCCCGAGAGCCGCCGCCGAGGCGGGGGCAGCACCGGCACCGGGGCGAGCGCGGCCGCTGCGGAGCGTTCGGGGTTCGCATGACAGTGCGGGTGGGGGGGACCGGGACGCGGCGGCCGGGTCCCTCCTCCGCCCCGCGGCCGCTTTCCTGGGTCCAGGAAAGGGGATTTGGAAAATTTCATCATGACATGCCTGGAATTCCTCCGGAATAATAACTGCGCTAAATAAACAGTTCTGTCCCCGCGACGCCCCCCCGGCCCCCTCCCCGCCCATCCCCCTCTCCCGGGACCCCATCTCCGCACCCCGCTGCCATCGGGCCCGGTGCTGCGGGGCGGCCCTGCCCGGGACCCCGGCCCCGCCGGCGGGGCCCCGCGGTGACGGCCGCTCTCCTCCCCTCTCCCAGATATAACACGTGGGAGCCGGAGGAGAACATCCTGGACCCCCGGCTGCTCATCGCCTTCCAGAACAGGTGAGCCGGCGGAGGGGGTGGGTGCGGGAAGGGCGGCGGGACCCTCGCCCGGCGCCGCTCCCGCAATTGCAGATGCGTCACGGAGCCGGGGGCCGCGCCGGGGGCGGCCGCGGGCCGGGCCCGGGCCGGGCTGGGGGG
>NW_020885011.1:519821-540626 GCF_003945725.1 Corapipo altera | reverse complement strand
TTTATTTTTTTTTCCTCTTTCCGCGCATTTATTTCCTGGAGTGTTTTGGCGCAAACTGTAAACTTCAGCCCCTCGCCGCAGCGGGAGAGGCGGGAGCGGGGAAAGCGCTGCCTCCACGGAGTGCCTGTGCCCCCGGCCCGCTGCCACCTGCGGGCCCCCCCGGCCTGCGGCTCCGCTCCTGCGGGCCCCGGTCCCCCTCCTACCACCCCCTCGCTGCACCCACGGAGGGTCGCTGGCACCAGGGAGCCGCCGCGGGGGGGGGGTGGGTGCACCCCGGGGGTCCGCGTACCGCCCTCGGGCCTCGCCGTGACGCTGTGTTCCCGCAGGGAGCGGCAGGAGCAGCTGATGGGATACCGCAAACGGGGGCCCAAGCCAAAGCCGCTGGTCGTGCAGGTAAACGCGCGGGAGTGCAGCCCCTCACCCTCGGGCACTGTTTGCAGCGACCGTCCCCGGGGAGCCGCTTGCAGCGGGTTTCATCATACTGGGGAGGCTGCGCGGAGCCCGGGGCTCCTCACGACACCCCAGGGACCCTGGGCCCCAGTGCAGAGCTCAGCGCTCCCCCCTCCCCTCCCCGGGCTGCAGGGCAGCCCCGCTGTGCCCGCGCCCGGGTGGCATTAGCAGGCTGCTCGCGGGCTCGGCAGCGGCCGTCCCGCTCGGCCCCCGTTCCCAGACAGCTGATTGAAGGGGGCTTTTCTTCTTTTCATTGCTTCATTAATCTGGAGCAATGCACAGCCTCTAAGTTGGAGTGGGCTGGGGCCGCCTGCTCGAGGACGTGGCGCCCCGGGATGCAGCGTCCTGTAACGAGAGCTGCTGCAGGAGCGGGGGTTCCACCGGCGCCTTCAGCACCCGCTGGAGCCGCCGGCACCTGGTTCTCCGGCCTCGACTGAGCGCGGCCCTTGGTTTTGTGTTGCAGCTTCCCTCCTTCGCCCGCCGCTCAAACATCCTCACGGGGCTGCAGGACCCGGCCGTGGACACCAGGCCCAAGCTGGACCTCAGCTCCTCCGGCAAGAGCCAGCAGCACCAGTATGAACTCAACAGCAAGAAGCACCACCAGTACCAGCCCAACGGCAAGGAGAGCAGCATGAAGCATCAGTCCCACAGCAAAGGGAAGTATTACTACCAGCTGAACAGCAAGAAGCACCACCACTACCAGCCGGACCCCAAGATGTACGAGCCCCATTACCAGCCCAGCAGCAAGGAGCCACAGGGCCAGGCCTGCTTGGACAGTAACAAGACTCCCCTGGTCGCCCACCCAGACAAGTGGGCTCATGGCCCAGCCAAAAACCTGCTGGGCCCAGTCAAGAACCTCACAGCAGAGAGCAAAAACGGGGCCGAGAAGAACCTGTCCAGTGGCACTGGACCGCCCCCCCGGGACAGGGTGACCAGCAATGGCCTTGGGGGAAAGATGAAGATCGTCAAGAACAAAAACAAGAACGGGCGCATTGTGATCGTCATGAGCAAGTACATGGAGAACGGCATGCAGGCCGTGAAGATCAAGTCCGGGGAGCCTCCCCGGAAACGGGCTGCAGAGGAAAGGACTCCAAAGAAGGGTGGGGAGGAGAAGGTAGAGGCTTGGAGGAAGCCAGGGGAGGAGAGGGTGGTGGGCAGCAACGCCCTGAGCAAAGCAGAGGGCGAGGCCCGGCAGCCCCCTGCAGAGCTGGACGAAAGTCCCCAAAAGACTCCCTTGGCCAAGGAGCTGCCCCTTCCTCCAGCGGAGCAGCCCTTGCAGCTCACCACCAAGCCAGACCTCGTGCCCTGGTCCTTGAGTCCTGTCTGTGAGCACAGCCCTTCCTCCATGGGACTGAACCTCTCCGGCGCTGGCTCGCGGAAGCGCTGCCTGTCAGAGCCGCACGTGGAGCGGGAGCCGGGCAAGAAGCGCCTGACCTCCCGGAGCATCAGTGCCCCCACCTGCCTCAGCCCCCCAGCCCCAGAGCGGCCAGAGCCACCCGCCCAGCCGGAGGTCATCCTGCTGGATTCGGACCTGGACGAGCCCATAGACTTGCGCTGCGTGAAGCCGCGGGCAGAGGGTGAGGTGGCCCTGGCGCAGGTGAAGCCGGAGGTGCCGCCGCCGCCGCCGGCTGAGAAACCGGCCACGGAACCTCCGCAGCCCCGGGAGGCCGCGGAGGAGGAGGAGGATGAGGCTGAGTCCCTGCAGGAGTTCAAGCCCTTCTTTGGGAATATAATTATCACAGACGTGACCGCAAACTGCCTGACCGTGACCTTCAAGGAGTACGTGACGGTGTGAGGTGGGACGGCGGCTGCTCCCCGTGGGAGCTGCCTGCCCACCCCGGGGCCGCCGGCCCCACAACCTCCTCCAAGGTACTGGTGCCCCTTCCCCGGAGCCCGTGTGCCCCTGCCCGCGCCGCGGCGGCCAAGCCTGCCATCTCCACCGAGGGGACGCCGGGACAGGGCCGGGCACGGTGGCCGTCCCTGCCACGTGGGGTGACCTCGCCGCTGCTCTCGCCCTGTGGTCGGGGGCTGCCCCAGGACCTGCGGGCGATGGGACACGCCAGGATGGGACCCGCCAGTTACTCAGAGTTATAGTATTATATTTTAACAGTGCTAACTTGTCGAGTGATTCTTGCTCCCGTTTGTACGTGGTGTTATTGAAATGTATTGTTTGAGCTGAAAGCTGGTCGCTCCCTGGCCACGCTAATATATTTATTTGTAGGTATTTATATAATGAAATATAAAGCCTAGATTTATGGAGTCCCTAGATCACCTTATAAACTATATCAAACGACTATTTTCTGTTCTCCTTTTTAACCATTGAGCATTTGTTAGTCTCAGCCCCTTGCCCTCCCCACGACCCGCAGGACCATACCCGTATATATTTTTTGATACTGTACACATGTGGTGTTTCTATGTGCAAAAAAAAAAAAAAATGGTTATCTAAAGCTAAACGAGCTATTATAGAAATTGCTGCTATTAGAAATGTCTAAACTATAAGCTTCCAATTATTAATTGCTTGAATGTAAATATTAAATGGAGATGTTGAAAGTGCATTTGATGTTCTGCAGCTAGTGTAGGTCGGAGTGCAAAGCCCAGCTGCTGCGAGCTGCCAGCGGCGCGTCCTGGTCCGAGGGCTGTGTCATGGGGAAAGAAATGTATCATGCAATCATGGCAAAGGACTATAAACCTTTACAAAAACTACCGGGATTTGGAGTGCGTTTGTTGCGGCACAGGGATGGCAGGTCTCTGTGCAGGCAGGCTGTGGCCAGGCTGCCCCACAGCAGGTACCTGCAGGTTAAAACATCAGCTCTGAGATAAAGCATATTGAATATAGTTCTGATTTTTCACCCGAAGAGTGTCTTTCCCACAGTGCTGAGGGCGCCCTGTGTTCTGGGTGGGCAGCGAGGCTGTGGGAGCCTGTGGTGTGGTGCTTTCCTCTCCCCACGGTGCCAAGGCAGGGCTGGGCTTCTCCAAAATGGGCTGCGTGAGGTCTGTGATGGGAAAGTGGGAAGGCTGTGGAAGCACAGGCTGGAAAGGCAGCACAGGGGATGATGGGTGATCGCTGCCACCCATCCCAGTGGCGTCATCCCAGTGTTGGGGAGGGTCGTGGTTAGATGAGAAGTTGAACAGAAAGGAAGATGGTCCAAATTCCACCAAGAAAGTTGCAAAGGTCTCTGAAGGAGATTAATAATTCCTGGAGTCCACTGGAAAATACAGCACAGGGCTAATTCTTTACAAAATGGCTCACAGGGTGGTGGCAGCCCAGCAGTGGAGCCCCTGCAGCCCATCTGTGGGCGGCCAAGATACAGCACATGATCCCCACTCCCCCAGTGACCCCCTGTCACCTCCCCAGAAGCAGTCAAGTGCCTGGGCAGTGCTGCCCTCCAAACCTCCTGCCAGCAAAACCAGCTCCAGTGCCAGCCTCTTGAGCTTTTCATCAAAGTTGGTTTCTCTTCCAGCAAAGATCTTGGCTGAAATATTGGAACGTTGATGTGTGTGTTCCGGAGCCTCAAGCTTGTGAGAAGCAGAATTAGTTTGTTTGGGTAAGGTGGGCCCTACAGTGATACCTGAGCTACTTGAGGTGTGGGTGAGTTGCCCTGTGAGAGCCCGAGGGCTGGGGGGCACCCAGCAGGCTCAGCCCTGGATCCTGCTGTCACATGGTGTCTGTCTGTCCAGGGGTGTGGCAGCGCTGTTCCCAAAGTACAGTATCCCCCTGTCTCATGTTGCCCACTTCTGGGCCACCTGGGCTTCCCAGGTGTCATTCTATTTAAAGTCCAAACTCACTATGGTAATTGTTGCTTTGTAAATCCTGAGGGTTGTGGGAAGTTGGGACAGAATCCAGCCAGATGTCATCTGGAGTGGGTCACAGTGGGAACCCCTGCATGTGCCATGTCACCCCAGGTCTTGCCTACAGAGTTTCTCATGTCAGAGCTGGAGCACTTTTCCAAGGTAGTTTGAATTAAATGAAGGAAAAGGAGCCAATGGGTGTGATGCTGTTTTTCCCGCTGGGGCAGCTGAAGAGGCTTGTATCCAAGTGGGACAACTGGCTGAGGACTCTGTTGTCCCAGACGTTGGTTTTGGTCTGGTGTAGCTCAGGTGTGCTGCTCAGAGCGCTCGTGTTGTGGGAATGGCTTCTGGGAGCTGACTCCAGGAAGGCGGCTCCATTCCAGCTCTTTGGTTAAACTGGTTGATGTGGGCAGGGTTAGTGCTGACAGCTCACTTTCACTCCTGTTTGAGTCGATGCCCCAAAGCCAGTGGACACTTGGATGATGTTCAGGGCTGGGACGTTCACCTGCCTGTGTGGAGACCCCAAAGCTGGTGGAGAGCAAGTGGAAATGGTGAACTCTGATTAGAATCAACCTTTGCCTGATGGCCGTGCTGAATGTTGAGGGGCTTTTAATCAACGCTTCGTGCCACCGGGGCTGTGTGGGTGACGGGCTGAGGGTGCTGCAGAGGGGGTGTCGGGGCAGGTGAACCTCAGCCCACAAGGGGGGTGCCAGGGGATGGGTTGGTGGGAAGCGTTTCCCTGCCGTCCCAGGCTTCGCTATCAGAGCACACGATCAGAAATGATGCATTTCCCTTGATTAATTAAGCTAATGGTTATCTGAAAACAAAAATGGCATGGAAGAGGAGACGCATGCTCAGAATGCAAAATGTGATTTATGAAAGGGGAAGTGCAGCTCGACAGACAGCAGCGGGAGCCAGTGCAGGAGCGGGGCCGGGCTGCGGCTCCAGGGCAGGGCAGCTGCCAGGGCACAACTTGCTCTTTAGCCACACAAAGGTGGATGAAACCCACAGGGTTTCTCACAAATAGCAGGTTGTGTCCTTGAATGTGGGCTTGCAGGCTCTGGGCCAGAGCCTGAGCGTCGCTGCTGCCGAGAGCTGGCTCGGCAGCTTCGTTCCCTGGGCTGTAGGGGTGTGAGGCTCTGGGCAATTAATAACTGCTCGCAGGTTTGCAGTTAGCTCAGCTCATTAGCATTTCTGAAAATGGAGGGTGTTGTGTTGCCAGTTTTTAAGGGAACACTGTCCCTCTGAGCATGTGTTTCTGAGTTCCCTCCCCTGTGCCCACCACCCCCGGGGCTGCAGAAGCCCCTAAAGCCCCCTCTGTGCCGGCAGCAGCCGTGGTTGGTTTGAGGCACCGTTTCCCGGAAACCACACAACCAGATATTTCTTACTTTAATAGTTTGATCATGTTTATCACAACTCCAGCAGCTTCCTGTGCTGTGAAAGGTGTGATAAGTAGTTACTGGTTTAAAAGCTGCGCCCTTCCCTTGCTGGGCTGGTTGGCTGGAAGAGATGGAGTGTTTGGATATGAATTACTTATTCCTGGTGCTCTCTTTCCCTTTTAAATGCATCAAACCTAAATGCCTGTTACTGAGCAAATTAATGTGAAGTCCACAGTGACTTCCAATGGTTATCAGAGTGATCCAGGGTGAGATGGAGCGTCACCACGCTCCATTAGGAAGACTGGTGTGCTCTGCGTTGAATGTATTTCCCAGGAATGCGTTAACCTCTGCTTGGTTTGGATTTATTCCAGACAAATATTTGCTGATGTAAAAGGAGAATTTGTGTTCGTCTTTGAGCCCTTCTGAAAGGGCTGGATGGATCCATGGCCCTGCACAGAGGAGGGCTGCAGCTCTGTGCTGATGCTTTCACGTTCTCCCATGCCCGTGGGGGTACCAGTGTGGCAGCAGTCCTGGGCTGGATCCAGCTCTGTCACCAGCGGTTGCCGTGGCCCTGTGTGGTTTCAGGAGGTGTCAGTGTGATCCCTGCTCCACCCAAGGGGGATGATCCCTGCTCCACGCAGCGTGGGCCCCGGGGCTGGGTGGAAGGGCTGCATTCCTGGGGTGAGGATGCTGTAACGGAAAAGGATGTTCAATAAACACGTAAGATAGAGCCAGTGTCTTTTAACCAGAATAAGAAACAGCCTCATGGGAATGGGAAGGTCCAGTCTGGGAATGGGTCCAGATTTCCAGGTTCAGACTGGGAATGGGAGAGGAACCTCTCCTGGAGAAGGGCAGAAAGTGTGGGTGGCCGTGTGCTGTGAGAAGTGGAGGATTTCCCAGGCAGTTGGGGCATTCAGCTTTTGCTCACACGTGGGTGGGGGCAGCTCCTCCAGGCAGTCATTTTGCATTTTGTGGGATTTTTCCTTTATTTTTCCCATTCTTCTCTCCTTTTGATGTGCAGTGTCAGGGAGTGACTGTGTGCCTTTGCTGAATGCGGTGGGCTCAGCATCTGTCCCCTGTCAGAGAAGTCAACAAGAAGGTAAAGCATTCATGGTCTCGTTCTGGGGGGGAACCCACTGCTTGGGCTGTTTTTCTAGGCCTGTCCCCTTGAGCACAGCCGTGCACGTGTTGGCTGCTATGAACAGTTTTATCTAAAACTGGATCCAGTGGGGCTGATCCAGCAGCCACCAAGGGGGTTTACTGGGTTTTTGAAGGGGTTGGTGTCCCTCTGTGTGGGAGAGCAGCTGTGGGAGGGCAAGACTGAGGTGCAGCCCCCTCGCCAAACCGAGACAGTGAGGGAATGGCGAGAGGATGGTGAGAGGGCTTCCCTGCTTCCCCATCCCTGAGCCCCCTCGCCTCTCTCATCCCATGGGGCTGCCTCTGGTTTGAGCAGTCAAAAAAGCCTGGCAGTAGGAAATCCTCAGTCTCTCCACAGATAAGATTATTTGGATTCAGCCCAGATTCATGTGAGATCTGTGTCAGAGCAGACGGAGGGGACGGCCACAAGGACACAGCTCTGTTCATGTTCTTGCCAGAAGAGGAAGGTGGCTGCACAGGGTCAGCACGGCCCAGACCAGCTCCAGGTGCTTCCAGAGCCTTGTTGAGTGGCTCTTGAGGATCCCCTGTGCCTGGGAAAGCTCCCGCTGCATTCTGAGCTGGGAAGAGTCCCGTTGTAGGCAAACCAGAGCAGCTCACACATTCACCAGGCAGTTGGGCCAGCAGTGCCTGACCCAACCACGGCTCTGTGGCATGGCCGGGCCTTGGGCAGCGTCAGCGCGGTGATGGAGAGTGGTTGTGTGAGTGAGAGGTGGGATGGAGATGGGGGCTGAGATCCTGGACCCCCTCACTGCACTCCTGAGAAGGGACCCCATGATTGCTGCAGGGAGTGATAGGGAGGGGGATGGGGTGGTTGACATGGGAGAGGAGCTGAGGTGGCTGCAACTGGATGTGTGCAGCCTGCTGGGGAAGGAAAAGAGCGTTGGTGGTGAGTTGGAAAGGAGACTGGAAAAGGAAGAGGGAGCTGGTGGTGCAGCTGCTCATAGGAGACATCCCTGGCTCTGTGCTGGCATGTGGAGTCTCGTGGACACTGAAGGGGTGTTACTGCATGACAGACCTTTGGGTGAAAATGGGAGAGAAACGAGGGTCTCTGCAATGATGAAAGTTTGGGGCAGGCCCTGGCGGGCCTGAGGGTGGCTGGGGTCTCTTCCCCCAGGCTGGGACCCGCCAGTGCCTCCCGTCACCCTGGAGCCATTTGCCGGCACCTCCTGAGGTCGTTTCTCACAGGAGCCGTCAGTTCAGCTGACACCTTAATGTAGTTTAAAGCAAACTGCAAACATGAAGATTTATTTTTATCGAAGGAGCAGGCATATAAAACACACTGCAACACAGTGCAGCCTGGCAGGAAGCACCCTGGATTCCAGGAGCCAGGCTGTGTGCCGTCCCTGGGTGACTCTGCTTGGCAGCAGGCCCTGGGGTTCCGGGGTGGGGAGAGAAGGAAACTTAAACACCAACTGCCAAACCCTCCAGGATCCCCCAAACCCTCCAGGAGCCCTGTCAAACACCAGCACCTTTTCACAGGGGACGGTTGAGCTCCACCAGTGCTACAGGCTCTGTCCCAGGAAGCTCCTGGGAAGTGAAGCATGGTCACACTGCCATTGTCCAGGGTTTTTATACATTGCTATTTTGGCATAAAAGTGCTTCGTTGGAGGTGAGAAAGGGGATAACCTAAACCATTCAGAGGTGTTGCTGTTGTGCAGATAGAGAAAATAAATGTAAAAGCCTTGGATATTATTAGAAAATGCATTAACAGCAGCCTGAATGGAGGGTCTGAACTGATGGAAGCTTCAACAAATGTGTATTTAATGTTGGATATAAAAACTGTGCTGAGCAAAAAATTCTGCTTGGGCCACTGTGAAGCCACATCACCTGGGATGTCTCTGGGTGCTCTGTCTTTGTCCACAGTAGGGATGAGCCTGGGATGTACAGGACAAGGAATGGTGGTGTTTGGCAACGGCTCTGAAATGAGGCACAGATAGAAGAACCCGCCCCAGGGAAGGGTCCACCCGGGGACCCCGGGTTTGCCCCTTCCCCTCATGCCCAGCGCGGGGACGTTGTCACTTCGTTTATGAAGCACGAGAATAGGAAATCCATGATGACTCAAATGTCACACGCTATCCTTCGGCTGAAGCTAAGGGTGGAAAATTGCAGCCCGGGAGCCGCTCCCAGAGCTGGGAACGGCGAACTCGGACTCAGCGTTTCCCGCCCTCCCGGTGCCGCCGGTGGCGGGGGGGGGGTCGGCGAGCTCAGCCCGGGGGCGGCCGGTGGGACCGGACCGCTCCAGGGGATGCTCCGCGGAACCGTGTCACGCCGCGTGGGCATCGCCACGCCAGCCCCGAGGCGGGACCGCTCCGCAGCTCCCGGAGAGAGCGAGGAGGCGGCGGGGGCGGCGAGCGGGGCTGCGGCAGCGGCGGGAGCGAGTGCGGGCTAAAATGGCCACGCCGGGCTGCGGGCGTGGGCTGTGCCGTGCGGGAAGGGCTCATCCCACGGGCGGCACGCTGGGAAAGGGGCGTCAAACCGCATCGGGGAGCGCGGGGGTGGCAGGGGGGTGGGCAGCGCTTGGCCCCGGCACTGGGGAGAGCGGCCAGGACCCCCTAAAAATGCCCTTTGTGAGAGCCTGGGCATCGCGTTTCAGACGATGGGGGTTGGGGGCGTTCCCCCCTCTGAATTTCTGGGTTCCTGTCCTGGTGCCGCCCCATCTCCCGCGCCCCGGGGATGGATGCCCCTTCCCATCGCCGATGCCTCGGAAGGAACGGGCTCCTCAAGCTCGGGAAGCTGCTCGGAGCTCACAGTCCCGGGGACATGGGAAAAGAATAATTTATATTTTGTCTGAAAGAAAAAAAAAATTAAAATGGAGCTTCAGGTTCTTTTTAATACCAAATACAAGCTTCGGGGAGGTTTGTTCGGTATCGAGGAGCCACCGAAGCACAAAATAAATGGTAATATTCACATATGCTTGGAAACGTTAATTTTCACATATGTTAGTAATTCCACATGGCTGAAAAATGAAGGCTGAAGCGTTGTCCTCGCTGTACCCATCCATTTGCCGTGCGGTGCGAGCCAGGCTGTCATTTTAACATCAGGAATGTGCGCTGGGTCCAGCCGTGACACTGTCCTTCCTCTGCCTGTGTCCTTCTGTCAAATGAAGTCACCACAACAGATAAACCAGGGGAATTCATGGTGGGTTGTGCAGAGAAGAAGCTGCGGTGGTCGGACACCAGCGGTGCCTCCCCTCTCCCCGGCGACTGGTGGAATGATGCCTTATCTCGAGTTTAAGGGCTCAACCTGACCCTGAGCCATTTTTAACCCGAGGTGGGAAGAGCCCTTCCTGGATGTCTCTCTCTGCTTTGAAAAATCCTTCACTGGCTCCACGGTAGCCGCTTTCCTGATGTGTTTCCTTTTTGTAGCTCCACCACCTGAAGCAGACCCACTTTCCCAGGGTCTGATGCTTTGCTGCTTGAAGATTCTTTAACTCTCTGGACTCAGAAATAACTCCTAGAGCAGAGCCCCAACAAGAAAGGCGTCTAATCTAATGTATCCCATTTCCATATTTTGTGCTGCAAGCAGCAATTTGTGGTTCAGCAGCAGCGGCTGAGCAGGGACGAGCATTATCACAGGAATTCCTTCCATCTCTCGCCTGAGTATGTGACAAATAAGTCTCGACCGTGGCATTGTCTCTCTGCTTTCGGGCTGACAGATTTAACTCTGCTTTCTTTCTCTGGCAAGGCAGTTCTGCCTTTGCCCAGCGCCGCCCCGCCCCCCCCCGCAACCCCCGTGTGACTGAGAACTGCTGCCTGGTGCCACGTCCCAAGTGCTGGGAGATCAGAACGAGCTTGGGGGCGGCACAGGGGCCGTGAAAGTAGCACCCCCGTGACCGTGGGCTGAGAGCGGCCAGCCGGGGGCTCAGCACAGCCCGCTGTGAGCTGGAGTTCCACGAGGCGGGGAACCTGCTGGGGGGCACCTGGGACGGTGTCCTGCGAGATGCTCAGTCACAGGAGGGGCTGCGATGAGCGGGGGTTGTTGCAGAGAACCAGCCCGGCAGCCGCTCGGTGCGGGGCTTCGGGGCTCAGCCATCCCTGGGGGGTCCCGGGACCTTCCCCCGCCGGGCCAGGGTGGGTTCCCAAAGTGCCCCCGAAGTGTGACCCTTTTCTTGCTCCCGGAGAAGGACCATGGCAGGAGGAGCCAAGGGCTGAATCTGCCCGGGGGATTGGGAGCCCCCCGCGAGCATGGGGGGGGTTTGCGGTCAGGAATCGCTCTGTCCCCGCATCTATTCAACCCTGCCTGAGGAGTTAAACAACAAATCTGCGCGGCAAGGAGCGTCGTGTGCAGCCGCTCTCTCGGTGCCACCGGGAGCTGTGTCTCATGGGGGGGGGGGGGGGGAGAGGGACAGGGACGGCACCCCCACCGAGGAAGGTTCCCCGTGTGTGCAGGGGACCGAGGGCAGAGCCGGGCGGTGGTACTGCTCGGTGTGTGGCACTGGTGAGCCCACTTTCGCGTGGAACAGCCTCCGGTAGCTCAAAAGAGACACTGAAATATCGGAGAGGAGTCGGGGAGAGGCGGAGGGATGGTATAGGGGCGCGGGGAGCCCCAGAGTGAGCCACGGGGGTGCCCGGCCTCCCGAAGGGAAGGTTAAGGATATTTTGATCAGCCTGTAAACCTCTCCCAGGGAAGAAATTCAGGGGCTCCACTGAGATTTCCTTCAGCAAACGCAGACACGGCAGGATCCAGCGGCTGAGTCCGCACCGGCAGGAGCTGGAGCTGGAATGCGGTGCCATTTTCACCGCGTCAGAAAAAAAACATCCAGGTGGGAGGGCAGAACCCAGTTTGCCTGGCATGGCTGGGAGAGGATCCCTGGATCCAGCCCCCGGCTGCTGCGGCAGGAGGCAAATAGCGAGGGGAGTGATCCACAGCCTGTTGGACGAGGGCGGGCGGTGGGGGCTTATAGTGCCCCCCCCAGTCTTAAACCTCGCACCCGGATATTTTATGTACCCCGTGGTCCACCGTGCCCTGCTGGGTTTGTGTCTTTATGGGTGGCTTTTATAAGACGAATCCCTTCCCTCCAGGGCGCTGCCCGCACCCCACCGCACAGCGGCACCTCGGGGTGCGGGAAAGCGGCTGCGGCGTGGGGCTCCCTCTTACCGGGTGCTCCCACGCGCGGCCGCAGTGCTGCGTGTCCAAGAGTCAGATGGCAGCCGCGGGGAAGCGGAGCAGAGGTGGGACCCCCCCCCCGCCCGGGGTCCCACGTGGGACCCGCAGCGCTGTTTGTAGTGGGACCGCGAGGAAGGGACATCGGGGACGGGGTGAAGGAGAAACAGAGAGGGTGGGGGCCCAGAGGTGAGATAGGGAAGATTCCCCCGGGAGAAACTGGAACGGAGCAGGGCAGAGCCGGGGATCGGCCCCGGGACGGTGCAGCACCGGCGGCTTCGCATGTCTCGGCGTCCGGGGGAGTCGCAGCGAGAAGCCGGGGCGCTGGGAGGGGCCAGGGAGGCTGCTGGCAGGGTCTGTGGGTGTCCAGCGCCGGAGGCAGGATAAGGCCCACCCTCCGCAAACACAGGGCAAGCGGGCGGTCCTTGGTACCCGGGTCCCGGTTCCTCCCGCCGCGGGAGGAAACGTCCCGCGGTCCTGGCAGGGGTGGGAGGAAAACGAAACAGGGGCGAGGAAGCGGCGGAGAGAGACAGCCCGGCGCGGCTGGGGTGGAGGGCGGCCCGGCCAGGCAGGGGATGCCCGGCTTGGTTCGGTCCAGCCCGGGTGGGGCTTCCACCCGCATTGCCGCAGTGACGGGCGGCAGAGCGCGGCCGGGCCGGCGGGCTCGGCGCGGCGCTGCATTGCAGCACTGCATGAGCCCCCTCCTTCCCCACTCCCTTCTGCGCCCTCCGCCGCCGCTCAGCTCCGGAGGTTCAGCCCGGGGCACGCACCGGCCCCGCCGCGCTCCGCATCCGCTCGCACGGGGCATCTCCCGCGTCGTGCCACATCCGACCCCCTCCCCCGACACGGGAATGCAGCCGTGGGGGAGGGACCCACCGGCAGGGTTCCCTGCTTGGTGTCAACCAGGCGTTCATCAAACCCCGCGCGGGTGGAGGGACCGGCCCGCCCCGTCGGGGCATCCGCCATCCTGCCCGCCCATCCCCGCGCCGCCGGTGCTGTCCCGCGGCTCGTCCCGGCCGTCTCCCTCCATCCCCTCGCCGCCCTTCCCGCCGGTCTGGTCGTGCTCTCCGCCACGACGGCGCGCCCGGCCTCGCGTGGGCCAAGCACTGGCCGGCGTCGTCCCCACGGGTTTCCCGCGAGGGCCTTTGGGCTGGTCCCGCGAGGAGCCGGGACCGCCACCGGGACCGAGCAAGGCTGAAGGATGCTGTGCCGAACGGCCCCGTGGCGGACCCTCCCCGACGGGGCGTTTCCCCGGCCCCCGGGGCACTTGCGATGCCCATGGGGAGGGCGGAGGGAGGCGACCAGCCCCGCGTGCCCGGTCCATCGGGAAGGGAGTCTGGTGACCACGCTTCGGGATCCTCTGCTTGGGGAGAGCGTCCCGGAGATCGGTGCCAGCCCCGCGTGACAGGGTCCTGCGTGGACTCAGACAGTCATGACCCTCGGTGCTGCGTGCGCGGGGCGCGAAGGGGAGCGGGGCAACCCCGGTGGGGAGGTGCCGGCGGTGGCCACGCGTCCCGGGACCGGCCCCGCTGCCAGGTGCGGCGCGGCGGGGGTGGGAGGGAGCGGGGCCACGGGTCGCGAACGCCCCGGCACAACAGGGGCCCGTTCCCAAGGCTCCCGCTCTGTCTCTGCTTTGGGAAAACGCCAGCACGGTAACAAAATGGCGGGGAAAGGGTGGGATTGTCACGGCGAGCCCTGCGGCGCAGCCCGGCCACCCCCGGCCCCGCCCGCCCGGGCTCGGGGCGCCCGTCCCGGCGGAGGGCAGCGGGGCAGGGGTCCCCCGGGCTGTGCCGCCGCCCGGCCCCGCCGCCCGGCTGAGCTCCGGTGGAGAAGCAGCTGCAGAAAATGGCTGCTCGGCGGAGCCCGCTGAATCCTGCCATGGGGGGGGACGGCGAGGAAGCGGCGCAACCCTCCCCGCCGGCCCCCCCGGGGAGCCCCGGGGCAGGCGGCGCGGGGGGCGGCCGGAGGCTCCGCGGGGCGGCGGGACCTCGGCGGAGCTCGGTGCGTGGCCTCACCTGCGGCGCGGGGGGGGCGCGGGGCAGCCCGCCCCGATCGCCCTCGGCCCCGTAGCGCCAGCCCGGCACGTGCCCGCAGCCCCCGCCCGGTGCCCGCCGAGGGCGGCGGCGGCTCCGAACCCGGGGGGCGCGGTGGAGGGGCGGCCGATCATCCCCCGCAACCCGCCGCGCAGGAGGAGCCCCAGCCCCGCAGCCGCTCCCGCAGCGCCCGGTTTTGCTTTCGGTTTAAAATAAAATTAAAATAAAATATATAAAAATAATCGGGCCGCGGGGACGCGGCGCCGTGCGGCCGCGACTCGGCCACGCACCGGCGAAGCCGCAACGAAAACTCGACCCCACGGCCCCGCACCGTGTCTCCGCCCCCCGCCCGTCACGGCGGCGGACCCCCGGGTGCGAGGCAGGAGCGGACACGCGTGGGTGCGCGGCTGGTGCCTGCGCTGCCGGAGGTTCGCTCTCCTCCGGTGGTTTTCGCGGGTGTCCGCGGAGCGAGGGGATGTCCCGAAAACGGGAGTGTGGGAGCCGGACCGGGGCGATCCTTTCCCCACAGGAGAGCGGGAAATCTTTCCCCTTCGACTGGCCCGCACCGTGGCGACTGGACATGGGAAGGCGCTTTCCCGCGCCGTGGGTGCATCACGGGTGGCGCCCGCGTGCGCGGAAGCCGCTGTCTCCGCCGCGCACGGTGCGAAGGGCGCCGGTGCCTCCCGGGAATGCCTCGCCCGGCGCAGCGCCCCCGGCTGCCTCCCTCCGCAAAGCCCCCCAGTCTCTGTGCCCCAGACGGGGGTCACCCGTGTCCCCGCTCCCCCTGCCCACTCGAAGTCCCGCTCGGCGGAGCAGCGCGACCGCCCCGTCCTGCCGGCTTTCCCGGCCCGCGGTCCCGCCGGACCCTCTGCCGCGAGTGGGACGGACACGGTCGGCCTCCTCCGTGACCCGTGTTGGGGAGACAGAGGACCGGCTGTCCCGCCGCACTTCTGGAGCGCCGCGGGCTCCCGCGTGCCGTCGGTGCCCACGGAACACCAGCGGCGAGACGGGGGGGCCGGGAGCCCCGGGGCGGGAAGGGGCAGCGAGGCGACACCGGGGGCCGGGGCGGTGCCGTGGGGGTCCCTCGGTGTGACGGGGGTCCCGGCGGGGGGGGCGCGGGGCCGTTCCGCCCGCGAGGGCCGTTGCTGCGATACCGACGGGCCAATCAGCGCCCACCAGCTCACCCGGGCCCGCGCGCCGCTGCCTTATATGGTGCGCGCCGTCCGCGGGGCGCCGCGCGCATCGCCATATAAGGGCATGAACCTAAATACAGCGCCTACCTTGGGCGGGGCGGGGCCGGGGGCGGGGCCGCGGGGAGGGCGGGGCCGGGCCGCGCCCCCCCGCCCCACCGGGCCCGGGTCTGCCACCGCCACCCCCCCCCCCCCCAAACGGCCGGGGGAACCCACCGCCGGTCATTAGGTGGAATGCAAATGAGCAGCGTTTCACCTCTAATTGCTTTTGTTAAAAGCGGAGTCGCGGGGAGGGCGGTGACGGGAGGGGATGGGTAGGGACGGAGACGGGACTGAGCCGGGCAGGATGTAGGATAGGGGTAGCGGCAGCCCCGGGCGGCTGCGGTCGCACCCCGTCTGATCTGTCACATCCACGTCAGATTTCCCCGGCGGGGGCCGCGCGCCCCGCTCCGTCCCACTCCAGCCCCTGCCCACTCGTGATGCTCCCGTGGCCGCTGCAGGGAGCAGGTCCGTCCTTCTGCCGTCCTTGCGGGCCGAGCAGCGCGGCCCCGGCGCGGGTAACAGCCGGTGGGGACGGAGCCGCGCGGGCTGGACGGGATGCAGGAATACCCGGAACGTTCCCGTTTCCTCGCCCCACGCCGCACTCGGGCCGGTTCCTCCCTCTCCCCCTCCGCAAACAGCTCGTGTTTATGTTCCTACAAATAATGAGCAAATTCAGAACCCCCGGGAACAAAAGATCTTTTGTGCAGAGCGCTCGGAGCCTGGAGCGGGTGATAAACGGCGCCCCCGGTCCCGGGAGCGGCGCTTTTCTCGCCCGGGGCGTTCGGGGTGACCCGCGCAGCTGCAGCGGGTCGACCCCGGCACTGGGGGTGACGAGGGGCTCCCAGTGCGTGTCGGCACGCCTGGAAAACGGGGAGCGGGCGCTCTGCCGTCGGGGCGCCCCGTGGACGCTCCCTGCGTGGGGACTCCGCCGGTCAGCCTCACCGGAGCAGGGGGCTCGGGGCACGGCGGCCCCACGGGCGCAGAGGTCTGCGGGACACGCGTGAGCCGCTCCCACGAGGAAGACCGATGCGGGAGACCACCCGAGCGTTCGTGGGTCTGTGCTTCGGAAGAAAACGGCGGCTTGTCTCCCCCGTCGGGACCGCAGAGGGGACCCCTCCCCGCTTTGCCGCGGGTCACAGCTCCCGGGGCTCCTGCGGGCGCTCCTGAACCCTCGGTGCGGGGGGGTTCCTGTCCTGATGAACCTTCGATGCGGGCGGGCTGCCCGGGGCGGAGGGGGCGGCAGTGCCCCCCGGGGGTAGCGGGAGCGCCGCCGGTTGCGCGGCGGCCGCAGCCGCCATTTCCAGGAGGACGGTGCCACCTATGGAAAGCACCTGGAATTCACCGGGCCGGCGGCAACGCGCCGGGAAGGTCAGCGTTTCCGTGCGGCACCGTCGGGACGAACCGCTCTCCGGGCTGGCCCGGGGAGTGTCGGAGGGGTTTGGCTGCCCCGGTCGGCGGCCCTCAGTACCGCCTGCGCCGGGGAAGATGCTCGGCTCGGTCCCGGGGCCGCGGCGGGGCCGATTGGGGACCAGTTGCGGCACTGGGCTGCACCTCCTCGGAGTGGTCGCTTCGCCGGCTAGCCAAGGCCCCGGTAACCGGGGAACAACGACCGGCGGAGCGGAGAGAGGCTGTTCTGCTCAGGTGCTCGGCAGAGTCCCCGGGGCCGGCATCCTCTCGCTCTCCTGAGTCCGACCACACGGAGGTGCCTCTACGGCCCCGCCAGCCCCCTCTGGTCTCCGGGAAAGGGGCAGCAGCCGTGCCAGGGGTCGTTCCACCGGGGCACGCTGCCTCCCGTCTCTACGTCGCCTCCGGAGCCGCCGGGGAAGTCCTGCCCGGTCACGAATTCGATGTCAAACATCTTGACATGAAAACTTGCTCACACGGAAATTCCGGGGCTGGTGCAGCCCCGCGCGGACGCCGCTGCACGGGAACCCCCGAGATCTCCCCTCCCCGCACCGGGTACCTCCGCGCTTCCCGGCAGCATCTCCAGCGGCACCTTGGGGTGCTGGTGCCGCAGCTCGGAGCCAGTCTCTGCCTCCCCGATTATCCCCGGGATACTCGGAAACGAAAAGGCAACATCCCGGGGGCCGGGCTGCGCCCCCGGTCCCGGAAAAGGCCGTGGGCCGGGGGGGGCGCGGCGATGCCGCGATGTCCTCGGTCCGGGCCCACCCGTCGAGACAGCCTGGTACCGGCCCGGGGGCCGTGAATTTGCCCGAGACTCCTCTCGGCTCCATTCATCCACCAGTGGAGGGAATCGTTTTCCCGCACGGCTCGTGGACGGAACCGAACCGGGAAACACCCGGAGCCGAACCGGGCGGCGGGGCTGACCGGGAACCCGAGGGCGGCCGCCCCGAGTGTGCGGGGGGGTATCCACGCATTCAGGGAGTTCGCGTGGAATGGGGCTCCGGGGCGCGCTATACGCTGCCCGTCGGTACCCGGGCTGCAGGATGCCTTTCCCGGGTCCCGAGGGCCACCCCGGTCGCGGGGTCGGTTCGGGGACGGGCAGGCCCTGGGGCTCTGCCAGCGGGCGATTTGCTCTGTCCCCGTTCCCCCCGGTGGTCCCACTGTGGGGGCCGTGCTGCGATCGCCCAGGAGAAGGGTTGTCGACACAGTGGAGCGCGACCGTGGCATAAACGGATATACGAGGAGCACCGGCATCCTCGGCCACCCGGGGAACCGGGTCGGGATCTGGGCTGGATCCTGCCGTCCCTCCGCGAGTGGCCGTGGGACGGAGCAGCTTCTGAAGCATGGTCACTGCAGTGCACGGGAGGCGCGGGGGAATGCCCGGCTGCAGTGCGGGAATCGATGGTGCCCGTGTTGGGTTGGAGCCAGGTCCGCCCCGCCGCTCCAGGCTCAGCCGCGCTCGGACACGCGTGCTCGCTCCACCGCCCCACGCGCGACGCCGAGAGGGGCTGCAGCCGCCCGGTTTCGTTGCAAAACTCGTGGCCGTGGAAAACCCCGCACAGCGAGAAACGAGGGGGGAGCCGGGAACTCTGCCCCGCGGCGGCCCGCTGAGCCCCGAGGAATTCATCTCACGAGTGCGTGTTGGGGGAGCGGAGACCCGGCAGCCAAGAGGTGGATTTGGGGTCAAACGGGCAGAAACGGGGTTTGCCGCGCCGGCACACGTCCTCGCCGGGCCGAAGCTGTCCCCGAGTCGGCACCGAGCCCGGGACCCAGAGACCGGGTCGCTGTCTGCGTGGGCGGTGGAGACGCGGGGACGAGCGGCCCCCCTCGGCCAAGAGCCCGTGGGGCGCCCAGGCAGCCCCTGCCGCTGACCTCGGGAGCCCGGAGGGCGGCCCGTGCCCCGGCTCCGCTGCTGCTTCCGTTGGCCCGGCCTGGCAGGGGGGTCCCCGCAGCGCCGCCGGGCCCGGGCGGGGGGTCCCCGGACTCCCTCCGGCAGCGAGAGGAATTGCCCGGCGGAGCCGGGAGCAGTCCTGCCCGCCGCTGCCTCATGCCCCGGCGCCGGGACAGATCCGTTCCGCTTCTCCTTCCGAACCAAGACCCCCACGAGCGGCCGCAGCCCCGGACCCGGCTCACCCACGCGCGGGGGCTCCGGTCGGTCCCCACGCGGCGGCGGCCGCTCCGCGCTGCTTTCCTTGTGCCGTTCTCGTTTAAGTCTCGCCTTGTCCCTGCCCCCCCGCACCGCAGCCGGGGGCGCAGCCCCGGCTCCGCGCGAGTCCCGCGTGGGTTACAGCGGGAGGATGAAGCTATTCCTGCGCTGACGCCCGCACGTGAGGCAGCCGGAACCGCGGCCTCTCGGCTCTGCACACCCACGCGTGGCCGTGGGGCTCCGCGTAGTTCGGCGAAGGCGACGGGGCAGAGGCGGCTGCTCAGTCGGGAGATCCGCAGACACTCGGGGCTCCCGTGCGGCGTCGGTTCGGGGAGATTCGGCCCGGGTCTGCGGTTCCCACCTGCGCCGGGACACCGACGGCCACGGTGCTGGACAAACACCAGCGTCCGCGGGTTGCAGCAGCTCCACGGCCACGGGCACGGGCGCCTCTGCGCCGCCGCGGACGCTGCCCCGGGAGCCCCGAGCAGTGGACGAGACGGCGGCGCCGGCACCGGTCGGGCCGGGGGGGCACGATCCGCTCCCGTCCCCTCGCTGGGCCTTGTGCCCGGTACCGCCGGGTGTCTCCTCTGAGCGGCAGCTTCTCGGGAGCGGGATCCGGTCCGCCGAATCCATCCCGATTCATGAGTCGCCCCGCGACCAGCCTTAATTAACACAGATTAATTCGACAGCAACGAAAAACTTCTCGGGACGCAGCTCGCCGTGGTCTGGGAGGGCGCGGGGGTTGCTCTTCCCCCCGGCCCGGCCAAGCCACGCAAAACCCGCGTAGCGGGGAAGCTCCCGTGGCGCGGGGTTGCAAGCGTGGTGTGGGAGTCCACGAGAGCCGTGGAATGGGAATCTCCTGCCTCCTCCAGTGAGCGCAGTTTCACGTCGGCCGGGGGCGGTGGCAGGAGGGATCTGCCCACCGAGACCGACCCACTGCCTCCCGAGTCCCGCGTGGGGCTGTGGGGGTCCAGTTGTCAGTGCTCCCCGCGGGGTCCCACAGCCCCACTCGTGTCTGCCGTTGGAGGTCCCTGCCCGCCTGGGTGACGCGGCGGCAGGGAGGATGCCCTCGAGAAACAACTCTCCTCGAGGTTCCCGCTGCCGGTCCCGGCGGACCCCGTGTCCCGGGGCTCCCCGCCGTAGCCTGGTCTCATTTACCCGAACGCAGGCGCAGACCGGAGTCTCCCACGCGTGAGCGCGGCAGCCGCCGAGCCCCGCTGCTCCTTGGCTTCGAACTCCTTAGGGAAGGGGAAATGGAGGCAGGAAGGAGGGGCAGATCCATGAGAAGTCTTGTCACGAGTGGACAGGGCCATAGGATCCCACTCAGCACCGCGCCGTGGTGCTGCGGGTCCCGCCCTCGGGGCAGCACCCACCCGCGGCGCTGTCCACGGACACGAAAACCGCTTCGCTCAGCGGGAATGGGTTGAAGGGCTGCCCGGCCCCCCCGGGCCCTCCCCTCGAACGGCGCGGGGGGCGGATTTTGACCCTTCCCGCTTGCGGGCGAAAACTGGCCCCGTGAGACCGTCGGTCCCCCAGAGGCTGCACCCATTTCCCGCCACTCGTCGTCCTGACACGCGTGTCTCGTTCTCCCGTGGCCGCCTCGGGGAGAAGGCGGTGGGTCTCGGGCGGGATGCAGTGCGGCGGCACGAGAGGCAGAGCCGCTGAGGGGGACCCACGGGGGCCCGGTATTGCCGGAGCGCCCCCCGCCCCGTTTGTCTGACCACCGGCCGCCGCGCCGGGCCGCGGAACCCCCCAGTCCGCCCCGTCCGGGTGCCGCGGAAGCCCCCGGCCCGTCCCCGGGGCTGCGGGGCCCACATTCCGCCCCGTCCCCGGGGCTGCGAGAATCCCCCCCCCCCCCCCCCCCCCCCCCCCGCCCCCGCGGCCCCTTTTTGTGCTCCGCGTCCCTTCCCGCCCCCCCGGGGCCGCCCCCCCGAGCGGGGCGTGTCCCGGGGGCGTGTCCCGGGGGCGTGTCCCGGGGGCGTGTCCCCCTCGGCGGCCCCTCCCCGCGGCCATCGGGACGCGCCGCACGTCGGCGGGCGGGGCGCGGCGGGGCCAATGCGGCGCGGGCGGAATATTCCACCCGGCTCCGGCGGCGGCGGGCGCGGGGGGGG
>NW_020885011.1:517688-519421 GCF_003945725.1 Corapipo altera | reverse complement strand
GGGGGGGGGGGTGTGCGTGTTGTGTTAAATCCGCGTTATTTTTCATTGTTGCATCCCCCTCCCCGGGCCCCCCCCTCCCGTGTTCCGCTCCATGCGTGGGGCGTTGCGGGGGGACCTTTGTTGCGGGGCGGTTTTATCGCGGTTTTCGCTCCGCGCATATTTATTTTCCTCGCTTCCCATCCGCAGGGCCGCATGGAATATCTGGTCAAATGGAAGGGCTGGTCGCAGAAGTAAGTCGCCCGTGGGGCCGGGGGGTCTGCAGCAGGGGCCGGGGGGATGCTGGCTGCACCCCCGCTCCCCCTTTGTGCCAGAATGCGAACTGGGTCCCTCCTTTTATGCCCCCGTTTTTTTATTTCATTTATCTTGTCCTTTGCTGGCTCTGCTCACGCTCTCCTCTCTCTCCGTGCCCCCCCAGGTACAGCACTTGGGAACCCGAGGAAAACATCCTGGATGCCCGGCTGCTCGCAGCCTTCGAGGAGAGGTACAAGGCCTTTACGAGCTGTAGCAGTTGTGCTTGTAAATATGTTGCTGTCTTGTAGCTATGCTGAATTGAAGCTTTGGTTCTTTTAACACCTCTAGGGAGCGAGAAATGGAACTTTACGGGCCCAAAAAGCGAGGCCCCAAGCCCAAAACCTTCCTGCTAAAGGTAAGGGGGCCGGAGCCCACACGTGAGGGCTGCACGCCAGAGCGAGGGGCTCCTTCTGGCCCCTCTGGAGGATGCTCCCCTCAAAGGTGGCCTCTTGTAAGTTGTAATTATGCAGCCGGATGGCAGGATAATAAAGTCACCGGGTGATTTATCTTCTTTGCAGGCCCAGGCAAAAGCCAAAGCCAAAACCTATGAATTCCGCAGTGACTCTTCCAGGGGGATCCGGGTGCCGTATCCCGGCAGGTCCCCCCAGGAGCTGGGCTCCACGTCCCGGGCTAGGGAAGGACTGAGAAACATAGCCCTGGCCCCCCAGGGCAGTTCCAGCACCAGCACCCCCAAGGGAGACAGCATCCGGGACCGGGTGATCCGTGTGGAGGAGAAACCCGGGGAGACCCCCAAAAAGAGAGGCCCGAAGCCCAGGAAGGAGCTTTACAAGGACCTGGCGGAGACTCTGGATGCCTCCAAGAGGAAACTGGGGGACCCGGGGGACAAAGTGGGGGACTACCTGAAGGCCAGGAAGATGGAGGAGGCGGCGACGGGGGCGGCCAAGTTTGGCTCGGGACACAGCGTGATCCAGCTGGCCCGGCGGCAGGAGCCCGACCTGCCCGGCGCCCTGCCCGGCCCCAACCGCGCCGAGGCGGGCGCCGAGACCTTCCCCCCGCGCCTGGCCAAGCACCGCGCGGACTTTCTGGACCCCAAGGGGCAGGGGGGGCTGGACCCCGGCGGGCCCAAGCTCCTGCACGGCGCGGTGAGCCCGGGCGGCGTGGGCAGCCTGTACCGCGACGGCGTGGGGGGCCCGGCGGGGCGGCCCTCCCTCATCGCCAGGATCCCCGTCTCCAGGATCCTGGGGGACCCCGAGGAGGAGTCCTGGAGCCCCTCTCTCAACAACCTGGAGAAGGTGGTGGTAACTGATGTGACCTCTAACTTTTTGACCGTCACCATCAAGGAGAGCAGCACGGACCAAGGATTCTTTAAGGAGAAGCGATGAGTTTGGTGGAGGTGGTGCTGGGGTTTTCTTCAGTCAGATCCAGACAAAAGCTTGGTTAGAGCTTGGTGGGCCTCTCTTCTTTTTTTTTTTTATTCTTTT